>NC_091432.1:152328513-152556364 GCF_964237555.1 Oryctolagus cuniculus | reverse complement strand
GGATTTCAGCTGGCCCTTTCTTCCTGTTATATAAACTTGACAATTATTATTTGGACTATGTTTCAACCATTCTTCCTTGAACTTCAACCATTAAACATATTTAAAGAGTGAAACCAACTGTTAAAACGCATCAGCAAACCTTTAACTGTAATTCTTTGTCAGAGTTTTGAAACAACACTTGACCCCTTCAGCTGCACCACACCTACTCTGTGTTTAGGTTTTCAGACATTCTGGTTGTTTGAAGCAGGCTCCTTGTTTCCTGTGAAGGCCTTGAATCTTTCATTGCCTCACTGCTGGCCAACAATCCAGCAGAGATAGAGAGAGGGAGAAAGAGACAGAGATACAGACACAGAAAGATACAGCCAGACTACAGAGTCAGAGAGAAATAGGATAGATTCAAACCCAAAAAACAGGAGCTTATCTAGAAAACAAAAGTGTACATTTGTGACCAGAAGAACTGACAGACTCAGCCAAGGTCCACCAACAGGGAAACTTTTCAGACTCAAAACCCAGCAGTTGCTGAACAAAGAAAATTCATGCCAGACTGGATGTTCAGCCAAAGGTTTTAGGAATGGTGTGTGTGTGTGTGTGTGGCAGAGTGGGGGTGGGCGGAGTAGAAGGCTGGGAATAATTTGATGTATTTGATATCAAATAGCGGCCCTCAATCCCACTTATTGACATTCAACATCCATTTTGCATAACAAATCTTTCCAAAGAGATCATTCATGCTTATCCGTGATCCCTTATTCCCTAGTGTATTTCCATGTGTGCATGAATTCTTTCAAACTGTAGATGTTTAACAGGCACCATGTTGTTTATCCCCTGGGGTTACTTGTTTCATAGAGTTAAACGAAGTCTGTTTCTAATATAGATATACAAGTATAAGAATATAGACCCTCTGCTCTTCAGGGGAGTCAAAGCCACTTGCAAATTGACAGTGGAGGGATTCCGAGAACAGAGTGTTTCAAACAGACTTCCCACACGGTTGCTTTTCCATATATCTTCTCCTGGCACCAAGCAAACATTTTAAGTTGCCAGTTGTTCATTAAGGCTGACAATAAATCCAACAAGGCATTTCTTTAATATCCATATAGAATTTTGATGAAAGTGACTTTTGCTTCTCTGTGATTCCCATGAAGGCCAACAAACTTGATGTTTTAATTTTGTTGTTTCCTTTTCTATTATAAAAATCAAAGCAATAATCAAATAAAAGAGACCAGGTCATAAATATAGAACACTAATGCAATTACAAAAGGATAGAGCTTTTTATTTTGGAGATGAGGAAACTGAAGCCAAGCAAGTGAAGCTGCCGAACAGCTCAAGTAATGGGGTTCCTGCCACCCACCCAGGAGATCTGGATTGAGTTCCCAGCTCCTGGTTCCAGCCTTGGCCCAACTCTGACCATTGTGGGTATTAGAAGCAGATGGTTGTGTTCTCTTGCTTGTTTGCTCACTCTCAAATTTAAAAACCATAAAAAAAACCAATATCTATGGAGAAGGGTATCATAATTCCGTAGATTGTATGATCGATTGCCAGACTCCCATATGCAGGGAACTTGATCTTTCATGCCATGCAAAGTGATCAGCATTCTAATGAATAAGTACAGGCGTGCCTGAAGGGACCCTGGATAATGAAGAAAGGAAAATGTGTCAAATGGTCACACCAGGAAGGGTAGAACCGAAGAAGAAGAACTGAGTGGTAGAGAGGGAGCAGGAAGCTGATGTGGCAGGTGCCTATAAGGTCTCCTGGACCCCAATGCAAATATCAGCCACCACTTTGCTCAAGGACTGAAATAGTAGAAAACACAAAAAGATCAAAGAATCATCTAGGCCAGTGGCTTCCACCTTGGCAGCACTTCAGAACCACTTGGGAAAGTTTAAGAAACATCTGGATGCCCAAGCCAAGACCCATGTCATCATTATGTTTTCCAGGTGGTTCCAATGGATTTGTGAAGTTGAGACCCTCTGTTCTGGATAAACTTAGTGTAGGACCATTAAAGGAGTGGAAGGTGTGGCTTATCCCCAAATTCTTGAGACTGACACTCTGTTTCCCTCACTAAAATTTTTTAATGCTACGTCAAGAGCATAGTGGCATCATCCCTTCCCGCCCTGTTGTTTTTCTTTGTTACTATAATCATCCATCCCTCAGTATCCAGAGGAGAGTGGCCCCAGGACCACCCTTGGAACCAAAGCCTGAGGATACTCAAGAGTCTTACATAAAATGGTGTGCTATTTGCATGCAACCTATACATTTTCTCCCATGTATTTTAAATCATCTCCAGATTGCTTATAATACCTGATACAATGTAAATGTTACAAAAATGGTTCTTGTTTATGGGATATTGATGAGAAAAAAGTCCATGTATGTTCAGAACAGAGGCATTTTCCCCAGATATTTTCTATATGAGGCTGACTGAATTCTTGGATGAGGAACTGGTGTATACAGAGGGTCAGTGGTATTTACAAGTGATATATTGGACATGTACTGAGTGTGGGTCACCCAAATATTGGCCACCTTTACTTTTGCTTTAGTTAACTATTGTTACATAAGAAATTAATGTTTTCAAAACAATGGCTATCATTTCTCACGATCCAGTCGATTGGTTAGGTGATTCCTCTGCTGACTTTGCCTAGGTTCACTTACATGGCTGCATTCAGCTGGGCCAAAAGGCACACAATGGCCTCACTCGCATGTCTACAGTTGGTGTTGGCAACTGACTGGGTCTCTTGAAGCTCCTTTCATGTCGTTTTGCACATTCAGTGGCTTGCATGGCAGTCCAGGTGAGTGTTCCAAGAAAATAAAAGTGGAGCTACAAATTCTCTGAAAGCCAATTCTTGGAAATCATATAACTTCACTTATGATGCATTTTATTGCTCAAAGTATATATGGTGGCCAATAAAATGCATCTCACAGATCTAGTGCTACAGGACATATAGTTGACTGAGAGTCTTAGCCACTGTGCTTTGAACCTGTTGCTAAGTTTTTGTAGAAATCAGAGAATGGGTACTTAGTCCTTTGGGAAGCATGGACTTACGCTTTTTGATAAAATATTTCCCAATGGCTTTGCTAAACCTTTCTTAGGCACCTCTGCCTGACTTTCTGTTCCTCTCTCCTTTACCCAGGGTCATATTTGCATCATGTCCTGATGGCTCTCCCAGCTTGCCTTCCTAATCTCTTTCACACAGGTTCATACCCTAATAAAATCCTTGAATGCTTAGTCTTGCCTTGGAATCTGCTTTATAGAAGATCTAGATCAACCCAGCAATGTATATGACCAGCCCAGAAGCAAGTAGAAGGGAAATAAACACTCTTGATGGGAGGAGCAGCAAAAGTCACACTGCAGAGGAGCATGGGAAGAATTTTTCCCACTACCTTTGGTTTCCCCTTTGGGCATGCCTTCTCCTCTCTCTCAGTGCATGTTTTTGGGTGGAGTTGATTTCTTTTCCCAGAATCACGGGATGGGCATTTGATTCAGGCATGTCAATATTTGCCAATTGGGCATGACATTACATTGGCCAATCACATGGTCTTACAGAGAAGTATGTGCCCCAATCAAAATCAAGAAGCAATGAAACTTTTGCTGGAGCTCTTGGGGGACAGGAAGATTGTCTTCATCACTGGACTTAAAACTGGGGACATGTGAGGCTGCAGTTTCTGGGACCATCCATGTGGATTCGTGTTTTATCTTCTCTGAATTCTACCCTCACTTGTATTTTTTTCTGTTGCTAGGTAACAATTTCCACACATCCATAGTTCAAGATAACACATATTATCTCAGTTTCTTGAGGTCAGGGCATGGCTGAATTGGGTTTTTTCTCAGAGCAAAAGACAGAAGGACTGAGTTCTCCACTATTGGCTCAGTTGGGAGGGAAATGGCTTCCAAGCTCACTCACACTGTTGGCAAAATTCATTTCCTGAACCTCTGTAGGTGGAGGCCCTGCACTTCTGCTGACTGTCGGCTCGAGCCCACTCTCAGTATCTAGATGTTGCCCAAAGTTCCTTGCCTCAGGGACCCCACAGTGCCACTTTGGTTCTTCAAAGCGATCATGAGAGTGACCTCCATCACCCTTGCTACATTCTATTTCTTAGAAATACGTGAGAGGTTTCTCCAGCATTGAAGGTGGGGGGATTTCACAAAAGCAGGATGTATTGGGGCTCACCTTAGGGCGTGTCAACACCAATCACGCTGCAGAGAACCCTAAAGAAGGGTAGAGCAGGTGCCAGTCCTCTCGGGCAGGGTTCCCCTACCACAGTTCCTTCTCGCCCATCAGATCATACCAGTGTATGTCTTCCTGATTCATACGTGAGAAACCCCTCCTTGGCAAGCCCTTTACAGTGAGTAGATATTCAGGTAACATGGCCACAGATGAATTTGGCTTGGTCTTACATTATGCCTCCTGAATTATCACTGAAATCCACCTACCAGACGCTGTCTGCCTACATCTGCCTCCTGACTCCTGAGATATCCTACCATGACTCGTATGCAGTGGGGAAAAAGCAGGTGTTTTCTTAACTAGAGTTCATATCTTATTTGGATATAACAAAACAGGGAGAGACAGACACATCGAGACACAGATCTTCCATCTACTGAATCAGCTCTGTCAGGCTCGGGCTGGGCCAGGCCAAAACCAGGAGCCTAGAACTCAATCCAGATCTCCTCGATGGTTGGCAGGGACTCAAAGACTTGAGCCATCATCTGTTACCTCTCGGGATGCCCACCAGCAGGGAGCTGGAATCGGGAGTGGAGCTGAGATTCAAATTCAGGCACGTGGATGTGAAATTAGGGCATCCCTAGCGTTGTTCAACCACAGCACAAAATGCTTGTCCCATAGACTTTTCCTAACAACAGTCACAAAAACAGTCACTAAGTAATGGCTATCGATTGAGGTGGGGAAGGGGAGAAGTGGCCTCTCTTCCACCCTCTGTGGTTGCAGCCATGGCCCAGGTAATGAAGTCTCCATAGGTGCCAGGCACCATTCCCAGTACTTCCGGGTTTTCAGTCATTTCATACTTGGGACAATCTCAGGAGACAGGTGCTCCCTACTTTACAGAGGAACTAATGGAAGCAGAGTGACATTACACAACCGGCCCCAGGTTACACAGCCTGGAACCAAAGCGAGGCAGTCAAAGTTCTTCTGTTCCTTACCTACTCTGTCAGGCTGCCTCCTAAAATTCCCCTGAAGGAGTTCCTTTACTGAGACCTTCAAAGCAGCAGGGGTTACCCCACACAATTGCCTGGGCTGAAACGAAAAGGCATTAGAAAAGCGCTGTAGCCTGAGGGTTTTGTCTGTTCAGCATGTGACAGATAATTGGGACTCCACCCCTGAGACTCAGAAAGATGGTGATTCAAAGAGCAGCTACCTTTTTTTTTTTTTTTTACAGGCAGAGTGGACCGTGAGAGAGAGAGAGACACACACAGAGAGAGAGACAGAGAGAAAGGTCTTCCTTTGCCGTTGGTTCACCCTCCAATGGCCGCCGCGGCCGGTGCACCACGCTGATCCTATGGCAGGAGCCAGGTACTTCTCCTGGTCTCCCATGGGGTACAGGGCCCAAGCACTTGGGCCATCCTCCGCTGCCTTCCTAGGCCACAGCAGAGAGCTGGCCTGGAAGAGGGGCAACCGGGACAGAATCCAGCACCCCAACCAGGACTAGAACCCGGTGTGCCGGCGCCGCAGGCGGAGGATTAGCCTAGTGAGCCGCGGTGCTACTTTTATCAGCTGCAGATAGAGCCTACTGTACCCCGGGCTTGAAATGGTCAGGTTTGCATCTGGCCTCAAAGTCAACTTGTTGCCAAGGCAGCTGTGAACAAGGACCAGCTGCTCTGCTCATCTCACACCCTTGCAAGAAAGCAGCACGTGGGGAGGCGCGTGAGCAATGCACAACCCTGGCCACAGACATGCAACAACATGAGAGCATTGCCCTCCCGGATGAGAGGGGCTGCTGATGAGTACGAACTGAACTGCACCCTTCTCTGGGCATCCCAGTGCTGACTTTCAAAGATACAGGCGTCCCTGTCCCGTTAGGATGCCCTTGTCCTATGAGGGAATTCAAAACCTCTTTGCCCAAGAATAAAGACTCATTGGATTTAGCCTTGGCTGTCTTGGGCTGGAAAACTAAATGTTTGTTCTTGGGAGATGGGCTTGTTGCTGGGGTGAGGAAGAATGTGCCTCCCAGACCACTACTGTCGCTGGTGGGAATTCCAAGAGACTCCAGCACAGAGTGCATGTTGTCCCCAGGCACAGCTGTGAGTCTGCTTCTCCCTTTCTCCTTCTCAATCCAGGCCCCCACCGCAGGGACAGAAGTTTCTGGGGGATTTTCTGGGTTCTGCAACAGCTTGTTCTGGCATTCTGGGAGGAAGAGAGGATCGGCAGGAATGAATATTCCTCCTAACACAGGTTCATTCTCTTTTTTTTTTTTTTTTTTGACAGGCAGAGTGGACAGTGAGAGAGAGAGACAGAGAGAAAGGTCTTCCTTTGCCATTGGTTCACCCTCCAATGGCTGCCGCGGCCAGCCAGGTACTTCTCCTGGTCTCCCATGGGGTGCAGGGCCCAAGCACTTGGGCCATCCTCCACTGCACTCCCAGGCCACAGCAGAGAGCTGGCCTGGAAGGGGGGCAACCGGGACAGAATCCGGCGCCCCGACCGGGACTAGAACCCGGTGTGCCGGCGCCGCAGGTGGAGGATTAGCCTAGTGAGCCGCGGCGCCGGCCCAGATTCATTCTCTTAAATACACAGTCCAACTCAGTAGCTGCTAGATGCATGTGGCTACTGCACACTTCAAATCTGGCTAAATTGAGGTGTGCAGCGAGTATAAAGCACATACCAGATCTCAAAGATTTTTTTCATGGAAAAAAAGCTGTTAGGCATCGCATGTTGTATTCCCTTAGAGTTCATATGTTGGCTACTATTTCATAATGTTAATGAGACTGTGTTAGGAGGTGGGATCTCTGTGAAAGGTAATTAGGTTTAGATGAGGTTGTGTGGGTAGAGTCCAATGATTGGATTGTTGTCCTTGTAAGAACAGAAGACTAGAGCTCACCATCTCTGCCACTTGACATGGCGAGAAGCTGTCCCTTTGCCGACCAGAAAGATGGCCCCCAGCGGACACCGATTCCGCCAGCATTTTGATTTGGACTTCTTAGCCTCCAGAGCAATGAGAAATAAATGTTGTTGAAGTCATTCAGTCTATAGTAGTTTTGGAATAGCAACCTGAACCACCAAGACAGAATGCAAATTATCTCACTAATACTTTTGACTTGATGGTATGTTGAGATAATATTTTGGACATATTGGATGAAAGTATATAATTGTTATAATTTCAATATTTTTAAGTTTTTTTTTTTTTGACAGGCAGAGTGGACAGTGGGAGAGAGAGACAGAGAGAAAGGTCTTCCTTTTCTGTTGGTTCACCCTCCAGTGGCTGCTGCGGCCCGTGCACCGCGCTGATCTGAAGCCAGGAGCCAGGTGCTTCTCCTGGTCTCCCATGTGGGTGCAAGGCCCAAGCACTTGGGCCATCCTCCACTGCCCTCCTGGGCCACAGCAGAGAGTTGGACTGGAAGAGGAGCAACCAGGACAGAATCTGGTGCCCCCACCGGGACTAGAACCCGGGGTGCCGGCGCCGCTAGGTGGAGGATTAGCCTAGTGAGCCGCGGCGCCAGCCATGTTATTTTGTTACCTAGAAAATCTAACAGCTCACATTTGTGACTTGCTTTGGATTTCTATTGGATAGCACTGCCTTTAAATATCAAGAGTTCTTTAAAAATTAATAAAAAACATTTACTAGAATTTTTATTTTGATATCATTACAGGCTCATATGCAGCTGTAACAAATAATACAAATAGATCCTTTGTGCAATTTAAGCAGTTTTCCACATGGTAACTTCTCGTGAATTTGTAGTATGTTATCACAACCTGGGTATTGACATGGAAACAGTCAAGATCCAGAACAATTCCATCACCAGAATGGCCTCTCAGATTGTGGAGAGGCAGAGACAGAGAGATCTCCCATCTCAGATTCACTTCCTAAATACCCTCAACAGTTGGGGCTGGGCCAAGGTGAAACCAGGAGCCAGTAATGCAATCCAAACCTGCCAGGTGGGTGGCAATGACCCACCAGTGCTGCGGAACAGTGGGTTAAGCCACTGTCTGCAGTACTGGCATCCCCTTTGGGGGCCAGTTTGAGTTCTGGCTGCTCCACTTCCAATCCAGCTCTCTGCTATGGCCTGGGAAAGCAGTGGAAGATGGCCCAAGTCCTTGGGCCCCTGCACCCATGTGGGAGGCCAGGAGCTGCTTCTGGCTTCTACGTTCAGACTGGCCCAGCTCCAAACATTGTGGCCATTTGAGGAGTGAACTAGCGGATGGAAGACCTTCCCACTCCCTCTTCTCTCCGTAACTCTAACTTTCAAATAAATATTTAAAACAAACAAACAAACAAACAAACACATGAAAACAAAAGAAATGGAGCCAGGACTGAACTCATTGGACTCCAAAAGGGAATGTGGGCATCTCAGATTGTTGTCATGACAGCTGTACCCAATGCCCACCCCCAGATGCAAGATTTGTCCCAGCTTGAATGGCAGAGAAAAGTGAAATCTGCCACAATATCTGTTCCATCATTCAAAAGAATTCTTGATTTATCCCGGAGAGTCTATTATGCTTTGTGTGGGCTGAGGTTATTAGAATGCTCCCAAAAGATCTCTAACTGTAGCAGAATTGGTGATAAGCGGGAATTTTAAACACAAGCTTATTTAGTCTTCTAAATTTCACATTTACCTTTAGAGATAAAATCTACATGAAACAAGTATGGGGAAAGATTCATTTTGAATAGTGAAAAAACATCTATATCCAGTTTCCATATTCCCTATTGGTCTCAAGGCTTTCTAGCCTTAAAATCCATAATGCCATGGGATTCTTTATCCATGGTGGCTGCATTCCATCAGAAAAGAGAGGAGTTCAGGTGAAGGGTGACCTTTGTTATCCTCCCAAGTATGTTCTTAACTCCTCTGCTTTTGCCTCTAGCCTGGTTTGCAAAGTTGATGTTTGAGTTGTATGTTGTGAGCATGTTCACAATATTAAAATTTCCAATAACAAAAGTTCAACTTTCTGTTCAGTAGGAAACTGGGAGAAATTGGGAAAAAATGCTTTATTAGTCTAAGATTTCACTACCCATGGGCTAGACTGTTGGCTGTGTCAGCTAGAATTGTCAAGGAAGACAATCTTTAATATTTATTTCTGGATGACTGAATTTCTTTCTTAAAAAGATTTTATTTATTTATTTATTTGAGAGTTGGGTTACAGACACTGAGAGGGAGAGACAGAGAAAAAGACCTTCCATCCACTGGTTCACTCTCCAAATGGCCACAATGGCCAGAGCTAAGCCATCTGAAGCCAGGAGCCAGGAGCTTCTTCCAGGTCTCCCACATGGGTGCAGGGGCCCAAGAACTTAGGCTATCCTCCACTGCCTTCCCAGGTTGTAGCAGAGAGCTGGTTTGGAAGAGAAACAGCTGGAACTAGAACCGGCGCTCATATGGGAACGAGTGCCCATATGGGATGCCAGTGCCATAGGCAGAGAATTAACCTACTGCGCCACAGTGCTGGCCCCAGGATGACTGAATTTCAAGAAGCAGAGCAGAGTAGAAAGACTTTGGCTCCAAAATGAAGGCGTTAATCTTGACATCCACTTGAGTTTGATTTTGTTCACTGACTGACATCAGGAAACAAAGGATTATAAAGGCATCCTGCAGGCTTGGCTGAGAGCGAGGCCTGTGTTACGGTGGGGGCAGGGAGCCAGGCAGTAGGAAGCAGTGCACACTTAATCCATTTGGTGTTGCATCATCACTCATAAGTGCTAAAGCTCAAAGAACATGCTTTGCATAGTTAGCTATCTACATCATCTTATTTTCTCAAAACACATCTATCTCTTAGCTAATTCATGACTTCTAGCTTCCGCTTTTGGAACATCTTGAGCTATTTATCAATCACGACTCCATCTGCAGAAGATTGAGGCTAAGGCACAATCCTGCTCTCAAAAGTTCTGACACTGTGCTAAATGATTTCACATACAGAGCGATCCTCTCTCGGATCAGTCTGCACTTCGGTCTAGCTGGACTGAGGAAGGAGGGGGGATTCTCAGTGTGGCACCAGGGAGAAATGACAAAGCCACCTCTGCTTGTCAGCCTCCAGCTTGAAAGATAATCCGATTGAAAGAAAATTAAAGTTGAGGTCCACTGACAGGCGAGGAATACTAAGAAGTCAGTGCAAATGCCTCCAAAATGGAAGCTTCCATAGTGAAACAGTTCTTACAGCAGGATTCAGCCAGGAGGTATCTGGAAGGCTCCAAGGGTACTTGAAATGAGACACCATTCATTGACCGATGAGCACCGCCTCTGTTCTAAGAAGGGCGTTACTTGGTGGTATTTCCATTCTGTAGACAACCACACTAATCAGAATAGCTTTTCTGACCCTGTGTTACTTTCCTACTGCAGGCAAAACTAACAGCACAAACTTAGTGTCCTAAAGCAATAGAAATGATTGTCTCAGAGTTCTGGAGGCCAGAAGTCTGAACCGGGTCCTTTGGGCTAAAATCAAGGTTTGAAAAGGGCTGCATTTCTTTCTGGAAACTCCAGAGATAATCTCTTTCCTTGCTCTTTCTAGCTTCTAGAGGCTGCCTGCATTCTGTGGCTCATGGTCCCTTCCCTCTCCAAAGCCAGCAAGGGTCAGCTGAGCTCTTTTCATATTACTCCAACACTGACCGTCTGCCCTGACGTCCACTTTTACGGACCCTTGCAATTCTATTGGGCCCACATGGATAACCCAGGGTAACCTCTCTGTTTAAGGAAATCTGATTAGCAACCTTAATTCCCCATTTGATGTGACAACTGATTTATAGGTCTGGAGTTTAGGATGTGGGCATCTGAGGGACCATTCTTCGCTATTTTTCTCTCTGAAGAACTTCAGACGCTTTTTGCAAGGCATTTTCTTGGTGGTAAGTTCCATCAATGTTTGTCTTGGGAAGTCTTTATTTCTCCATTACTTTTTTTTTTTTTTCTTGACAGGCAGAGTGGACAGTGAGAGAGAGACAGAGAGAAAGGTCTTCCTTTGCCGTTGGTTCACCCTCCAATGGCCGCTGCGGCCGGTGCACTGCGCTGATCCAATGGCAGGAGCCAGGTGCTTCTCCTGGTCTCCCATGGGGTGCAGGGCCCAAGCACTTGGGCCATCCTCCACTGCACTCCCTGGCCACAGCAGAGAGCTGGCCTGGAAGAGGGGCAACCGGGACAGAATCCGGCGCCCCAACCGGGACTAGAACCCGGTGTGCCGGCGCCGCTAGGTGGAGGATTAGCCTGTTGAGGCACGGCGTGGCCTCTCCATTACTTTTTGTCCCTCCCCCATTTGCGGAGGAACAACACCGGACCCTGCGCTGTTCTTTTTGCCCAGCCCTTCCTGGGTTAGCTGCCGTTCCCTCACTCGCGGAGGAACAACACTGTCCTGGGTTAGCTGCCGCCCCCCCCCCACCGCCCCTCACCGCCCCGCCTCGCCTCCGTGGAGGGGCGGCACCCCCGCTGCTTTCCCCGCTTCCGCGGAGCGGCACACCACCGGCCGGCTCTCTCAGGGGTTGCTCAGGTGTTCCTGGTGCATGTTGTCTCTCTCCTCCTTTATAGTCCTCTTCCACCAATCCATGCTCTGCTGCCCACACGCCGAGCACGCTGCTGTCCTCCAATCAGGAGCAGGATCAGCTCCTGCAGCTTATCAGTCGAACTGGTGAGGCAGCTGCGTAGAGGTTGTTACTCCCTTCTCAGCACCATATTGTGGGAGAGCAGATGCATAGAATTAGTCCTAGCAGTTCCAGTAATTTAGTCTCGTCTCAGTTGCTCCCCACAACTTTTAAAGGATAATTTCTTAGGATTCTCTATTATTCCAGTTAGAGGATAATTTCATAACTAGCTTGTCAGTTTTTTTAATTTCCTCCATCCCCTTCCTGCTTGCATGGTTTCTGAGGAAGGTCAGATGTAATTCTTATCTTTGCTCTTCTACAGGTAAGTTATTTTTACCTCTGGCTTCTTTAAAGATTTTCTTCATCTTTGATTTTTCTACAGCTTGAATATAATATTCTTATGGGTCCCTTTTTTGGGGTGGGGGAATAATTTACCTTTATCACTGTTCTCTGAGCTTGTTGGATCTGGGATTGGTGTCTAAATATTAATTCAGGAAGGAATTCTTAGTCATTGTTGCTTCAAATATGTATTATATTCTTTCTCTATCCATCTTCTGGTATTCCCATTACATATATTTTATGCCTTTTGTAATTGGCCCATGGTTCTTGAATATTCTGTTTCATTTTGTTTTTGTTCTTGGTATTTTTTTCTCTCTGCTTTTCAGTTTTGGAAGTTTCTAGTAACACATCCTCAAGCTGAAAGAATTTTCCTCAGCCATGCTCAGTCTACCAATGAGCCCATCAAAGGCATTCTTCATGTCTGTAACAGTGTTTTCTCCTTCCAGCATTTCTTTGAGAGTCTTAGAATGCACATATTTGTGCTTATACTGCCCATATGTTCTCACATGCTATCTACTTTATGTGTTTTATGATTTCATTTTACCTTTACTCTTAGCTTGTTAGCCATACTTCTTTGTTTTATTTTGTAGTGGTTTCTCTGGGGCTCACCATGCTCATGTTTAATTTCAAAAAATATTAAACTACTCATTTGTAAGTAACACTTGTAATATGTTTGCATTTCCCTCTCTCATCTTTTTGCTATTGCTGTTATATTTTAAATTTCTACATGCATTATAAACTCCATAATATACTTTTATTTTTCCTTCAACAGTTAATTATCTTTTTTTATTTTTTTATTTTATTATTTTTTCTTTTTTTTGACAGAGTGGACAGTGAGAGAGAGAGACAGAGAGAAAGGTCTTCCTTTGCCGTTGGTTCACCCTCCAATGGCTGCTGCGGCTGGCACGCTGTGGCTGGCGCACCGCACTGATCTGAAGGCAGGAGCCAGGTGCTTTTCCTGGTCTCCCATGTGGTGCAGGGCCCAAGTACTTGGGCCATTCTCCACTGCACTCCCGGGCCACAGCAGAGAGCTGGCCTGGAAGAGGGGCAACCGGGACAGAATCTGGCGCCCCGACTGGGACTACAACCCAGTGTGCGGGCGCCGCAAGGTGGAGGATTAGCCTAGTGAGCCGCGGCGCCGGCTTAGTTAATTATCTTTTAAAGAAACAAATTCCTTTGTGTGAGAAAGATCCAGATATTTTGGTAGTATATTCCTTCTGTCTGAAGAGATTTCTCTAATATTTATTATAGTAGTGGCCTTTCAGCCCATTTTTTTTCCTCAGAGAAAGTGTGTATCTTTAATTTTTGAAGGATCTCCCCACAATACACCACATTTAGATATCTACATTGACTTTCCTCCATCACTGTAAACGTAGAATCCATTGTAACAGCTTCAGATAAGAAATCTTTAGTAACTTTCATCTTGGTTCTGTGTTATGTAATGTGTTTTTTTCCCTCTGGTTGCATTTAAGCTTTGCTTTTCTTTTATCATTGATTTCCAGAAACTTAATAGATGGTTCTTACTATGACTTCGTGTGTGCGTGTGTTTGTCAATGTTGGTGTTGGTTGAATTTTTGAGTCTGTGGGTTATTAGTGTCCATTAAACTTGATTTTTTTTTAGGCGGAGGCAGATAATTTTTCTGTTTCTCTCCTCTCACCTTTTCCCAACCCCCATTCCAAGAATACACTTATTAAATCTACTGACAATAGTTAGTGATTTTTTTTAATTTCAGGGATTGTATTTTTCACTTGCAGTAGTTTCATTTTTTTGTGTCTTTTTTTCTTTCCTTGTTACATCTTTCTTATTTAAATTCTTGAATATATTTATTATAGCTATTCTAACATTCTTGTGTGCTAATACCAAGGTCTCTTTTTCATTTCCAGATCTCTTCCTGATGACTGATTTTTCTTTTTCTTCTGACTATATGTTACTTTTTTTTTTTTTTTTTTGGCAGGCAGAGTGGACAGTGAGAGAGAGAGAGAGAGAGAAAGGTCTTCCTTTTGCCGTTGGTTCACCCTCCAATGGCCACTGTGGCTGGTGTGCTGCGGCCAGCACACCGCGCTGATCCGATGGCAGGAGCCAGGTACTTATCCTGGTCTCCCATGGGGTGCAGGGCCCAAGCATTTGGGCCATCCTCCACTGCACTCCCTGGCCACAGCATAGAGCTGGCCTGGAAGAGGGGCCACCGGGACAGATCCGGCGCCCCGACTGAAACTAGAACCTGGTGTGCCGGCGCCGCGAGGTGGAGGATTAGCTTAGTGAGCCGCGGCGCCGACTTATATGTTACTTTTTCTTGCTTGTTTACATATCTCAGTTATTTTGAAATCAGATATTGGACATTATGTATTTTATGTTGCCGAACATTGCATTCATTGTATTTCTTTGAGGAGTGTTGGATTTTGCTCTAAGAGTCAATTAAGTTACTTGTAGGACAGCTTGATATTGTTCAAATTTTATCTTCTAATGTATGTTATGTGGGCTTAGGACAGTCCTTACATTAGGGCTTAGTTTAATCCTGCTCCTAAGGTGTGTGCAATGAGAGTGTTTTACCCACTGCAACACTGGTAGAACTCAAGCCTCTGCCAACACTGTGAGCTCAGAACTATTAATCTTGAAGCTACTGAGTTGTTCTTTGGCTGCTGTTTTGCAGTTTCACCCTATCCATGTTTTAATACTAAAGCAAGAGGCTCAAGGTCTGAGTCTTTCTTTTAAAAAGGACCTATTTATTTATTTGAAAGTCAGAGATACAGAGAGAAGGGGAGAGAGACAGAGAGAGACAGACAGACATAGAAGTCTTCTATCCGCTGGCTCACTCCCTAAATGGCCACAATAGCTGGGGCTGGCTGGGCCAGGCTGAAGCCAGGAGCCGGGAGCTTCTTCCGGGTCTCCCACGTGGGTGCAGGGACCCAAGCACTTGGGCCATCATCCACTGCTTTCCCTGGTGCATTAGCATGCAGCTGGGTTGGAAGTGGAGCAGCCAGGACTTGAACCAGCACTCATGTGGGAAGCTGATGCTGCAGGTGGAGGCTTAACTCACCATGCCACAGAGCTGGCCCCAAGGTCTGAGTCTTTTATGCAGGTTTCTGAAATATTTCTGGGTGTTATTTACTGTGCTCTGGTTCTATGCCCTGCAAATTCCAGATACTTCAGCCTACCTGAAATTTGATTTTTATGCTCAATTGTGCTGTACTTCATATTCTTTTTCCTTCACAGTTCAGAGAATGTTTCCAGGCAGAAAGCTACTATGATCATCTCATTTTCTCTTTCTTTCATTTTTTTAAAGATTTATTTATTTATTTATTTGAGAGGTAGAGTTACAGACAGTGAGAGAGAGAGACAGAGAAAGAGGTCTTCCATCCACTGGTTCACTCCCCAGATGGCCGCAACAGTGAGAGATGGGCCAATCTGAAGCGGAGCCAGGAGCTTCTTCCAGGTCTCCCACGTGGGTGCAGGGGCCCAAGCACTTTTCTACTGCTTTCTCAGGCCATAGCAGAGAGCTGGATTGGAAGAGGGGCAGCCGGGACTAGAACCGGCTCCAATATGGGATGCCGGCGCTGCAGGCAGAGGATTAACCTACTGTGCCACTGCGTCGGCCCCTCATTTTTTTTTCTTTCTATCAGGAATCACAACTGTATCTTTCCTCTTGTATATCGGAAAATTGTTGCTCAGCTTTCAAATTTTAATTTAGAGAGTATATATTCCCTATTTTTTTCTATCATAGATAGAATCTAATTGTTGGTCTTCAATAAGCAATTCTGTTCTGTTTTTCTCCCCACTATCTGCTTTTACAATTTTTATTTTTTAGTATGTATACTCTGATATGTCTAAGTATATACATCTTTTTATTTATTTATCTACAGACTATTAAGCATCTTGAGTTATTGGCTTAATGTGTAACATCAGTTTTGGTAAATTCCATTATTACTTTAAAATTTGCTTCTTCCCTATTCCTCTCTTCTTTTTGTGGGACTCCAAATACATTTATGTATACACATACAAAGAGAAAGCTGAGGTTGAGTTTATAATGAAACTCATCTGGTCTGTGTGGCTATTCTTTCCAGATTCCTTTGGCTTTTTGAGAAATAGGCATAGAGAAATAAATTATTTGGCCTCATGATGCAACCAATAGACAAACTTGTTCAGGATAAAACCTGTGTTTCCAACTTTGTTATGTGGTGCAAGGATATGAATTCTAAGCTGGCTAAGAAGGAACATGAATGGAAGAGAAGCCTGATGACTTGGGAGAAAGTTAAGTGGTGAATGGCCTGGAAAAGCCCTTAGATTGCCCAACAGTGGAACAGAAAGAATTGAATGCAAATTAGAAGTAAGAATTGTGTGACAAGATGCTTGAATTCATGATTTGGAGGCAGAAACAGATACAGGTTTGAGAATGATGATGAAAATTGCTGGTTGGCATAGAGAAACTGCCCACTGGAGATGAACTTGCAGAGGAGCCAACATCCAGGCTGTCCAATGGGCTATCCGTGGAGAGGCTGAAGCCGCCCGGGACAATGTCAGGAGAAGCTGGCAGCAACAGAAGGGGAAGAGACAGGTTTACTTCTCAGATCATGGATGGAATTTTTGCAAGGCTTTCGAACTCTCTCCATTCTGTTAACCTCCTATACACATCATCTGGCACGGCTCTTGTTCTCCTTCTGAAAGCGTACTCAGTATATGTATTTTAATGCTTTTTACAACCTGGAATCATGATGCGAGACCCTACTATTTGACCCATCGAAGTCCTATTCCCAAGTTTTTTCTCAGTTGCCATCTTTCTAGGGTCAGCCATTTGATACAGAGCTAGCTGACAACACGGGAATTGTAGTTGGCACTTCACCGAAAGCTAGCTGTGACCAGTCCAGTATCCCATTGGCAACAAGTCTCACGCTTCCCCAGCATGCAAGCCATCACTGATTCTTGCTGTCTTGAGGTGGGATTTAGGTGAAAATAGTTGCTGCAAGGAGTATGAGAAGCAATGTGAAGAATGCAGCCAGAGCGTGTGGAAATAAGACAAGGGGAGAGAAAGCCAGTGAGAGAGGTATTCATGAGTGGCTTCTGCTGACAGCAACTGGGCCTTAGTCTCACCAGGACCCTGAGAGAACCCGTGGAAGCCTCTGGTTTTGCCCAAGGCAGACCAAAGCTGGAGTAGGAAACTTCCGTCCCCACTGAGTCACTCCCACTGCTAGAAGGATGCAGGCAGCTCCCGACTACACAGACCTGTCTGTAGTGACCCCAGTGTGGACCAACGTGAACGGAACAGAGGGCCACCCACAGCAATGTTGAGAACAAGGGACAGAGAGCACAGGAGCACAGCCCTCACTTCTGCGGAGGTGCCTGGTGTTCTGGGAGCTTGTCGGCCTCAGCGGGCAGCAAGCACTCTTCCTGAAGACTACAGCCCTGGGTGCCTGACCCAGGCAGGCCTGGCCGTTGTCACTAGGGATTTCATCCAGCCTTGGCACCCTCCCCGACTCTGCTGGAGACGTCCCCTCCGTCCAGGCCCTAGCCCAGGTTCAGGTGATCCTTTACATTTTCTTTTTTCAAATTTCACATACTTATTCTTCCCTAGATTAGGGCCCAGCTCGGGAAAGGGATGGGTAGAGGAAACAATTTGTACAAAGAAAATGTTAGGTTGTATAATCTTTCCTATCTTCATCATGGCAATATGAATTATTTTCTGAATTACAATGCTTGTATCAACTACAGGGATAAGCAGGTTTCGTTGTGTACATGCATGTGTATTTGCACATGTCAATCTGTTCATGTTTAGATTCTGCATGTATTCCCACATATGTAGATATTATGCTTTTAAAATGATCTGGGATTGACCTCTCCCAGCTGATATAAACATTTATATGAACTTTTTTGTTGTTGTTGAGCAAAATTGAGATTTTGAGAGTTGCTAAGCTCGCTCACTCTCTCGCGCTCTCTCTCACACACACACACACACACACAATCAGATGTCCAAATTGACTTTGCATTTTCACTCCCTAGTTTGAAGTACTTGGCTGTCTATTTTTGACATTCCTTTTGAGAACTTAAATATTTCCTATATTTGCCACAGCTGCCTCATGTTCCAAGCCCATCTAGAGTAGGGTGCCAGTATACTTCTCAGTAGTTAGCTCCAAGTCACAGGGGACAGAACACATATCCTTTATTTGCAACAACCAGGGAGGCCTGTCCTATTTCCTGCTTTCCAGAAAGGCACTGTCGGAAAAGCCGGAGGGTGGCATGCAGGAGTAGCTTGGAATGGCCTGGGAGACAACTGTTAGTATCTCTTCCCTATGTTAGCATCATTCCCAATGTGATGTCACATTGGTAGATTAACACTGCACATGGCAGAAGTGTTTACACCATGAACGTCAGCACACCCTACAAAACAGTACCACAACCCCGCAACCCTCCCTTCTCTCATTAACCGTCTCCCAGCACATCACTAGCAGGTCCTTTTGCTAAGGCGACTGATCCCAGGAATAAAACCATTGATGCTGTAAGTCCTGTCGTGGGACCTGCACCCCAGGCATGGCTGGACAGTACGGGGGTGGGCAGTACTGGGACTCCTAGCAAGCAAGCCCTCCCTGGTGGGACCCCTCCAGAGCAGGCACACGCCCTTGTCAGCCGTTGCTATAGTGTGTAACCCCTATCTGCAGACCCCCGGGGTTCAGCAGGCTTCACTTGATTTTTTCCTGGCCCTGTCATTTCTAAAGATGCTTTAAGATCCAGTACACACATACATTGGACAAACTGGGATCAGACTTAAAGTACCAAGGGCCCTTTCAGCAGCCCATCTCTAAGGGAGCAGCTCAGTCCTTTGGGAATGCCTTGGCTAGGACTGTGGAAGGCTGGAACAAGCTGTAGAAGGCGGGCACCCCAGCCCTGCCACCTAGCTCTTTGCTAACATGGTTTGGTATACTTACGCTAAGTTGCCTTATTGTATCCATAGGCTTACGGGACAGAAAAATCTCTGGCCTTTGCCCTCTTGAGGAAAACAGGAAGAGAGAAAATCAAAACAGATCAAATGTCAACAGTCTTGAGGCACAAGAATTTAAAGGAGAAAGAACCTTTTTAAAAAAGTACTCACTAGGCACCTGAGATTTTAAAAATCTACATTTTATAACCAGGGCCTATGAACTCCCTTGAAATGGAATGTGTTCAGTTCCTTGTAAGAGATGGTCCCTATTAACTGGCAAGGTCAACAAAATAAAGCTATGATAGTAATGCCTAGATAAATGAAAACAAAGCAAATCAGCCAAAAATACACACTCAACTTCTGCTTTTCATGCTCTAACTCTGACCACATTTTCATTCAGGCCTTTAACTATGGACAAATGGATGAGTCTGGGAATGACTCAAAACTAGACAGTCTGCTCTGCACGCACTAAGTCTACCATTGTTGTCCCTTAGGATGAAGCTGCAACCCCACCTTTCGCTGAGGCTCAACTGGCTCCTGGTGGCAGAACCCAGGGAAAAACGGGAGAAGGCAGGAATGATGAAAAGCAGAGCTGAGAAGCTTTGGGGCCACCTACCGTTTCGTGGTTTCATCTACCTTTTCTTAGTCCATCTAGAAAGACAGGACAGGGAAAACTGTTACAGTGTGCTTGCCTGAGTCAAAAGGTCAAGTTAGAATACTCGGCCCAAAGAGCGGTCAGCAAGGTTATGTTTTCCTTCCAAGCTGTGGGTCTTCAGGACGGTGATACAGACCTTGGTCTTAAGAGTGTTCTAGCACAGGGCAGAAAGCCATGCAGAGGAGAGCATGGGGGAATCATTAAGTCTCTAGTTCCTTGGCAGACATACGGTGGGAACTGCTCACTCCAGCCCATCCTGAAAGACAAACTCCAGTCACAACAAACAATAACAAAGACAGGGATACCATCTATCGGAAATGGTCTCTAAAACATGCAAGGAGAGCCGCAAAAGGACTTTTGAGCAAACAGGATTCTCTCCTCTAACTCATCTGGACACAACAGTATCAGAAACACATAAAACTCCATAAGCAAGGGCTGGGTTGCCACTCAGAAAGACTTGATCACAAGAAACAGGAACAGGCTTTGCTTCTGTTACGGTTTTCAATTCCCATATAAGCATCTGTTTTCTAGAAAATAGCCACCACTACTCCAACTCCAAAAAATTCCTAGAGGAAGGAAAGCTAGCTTTTTAGCAAACTTTTGACAGCTTAGATGTGTTTCTCAAAGGCACAGACATAAAGGACACCTGTACCCATTCCCTTTTTCTAGGTGTAGGTGACCCATTGACTACCAGTGTTCCAATGAAGATTCTACAATTGAGCCCAGCATTCACTTGTAGCCCAGTGTGCTATCCAGCAAACGGGGGGTGGGGGGTGGTGAGGACTCTTTACTAAGTAGAAGATTGCCTCAGGGTGCAAATAGGTGGTTCTTTGTAAGTCTTTATTGAGCAGCTACTTACACTCTTAAACAGTTGATTATAGTCCACATTAGGGTAACTTCTTCAAAGAGCAAATCTGATAAGTACCACCAATATGTATGGTTCCACTAAAGAAGACGGACATTTCTGAATATACACGAAAGGGAACATGTGTATTTAGAAATCATTAAATCTGTATACTTTGGAAAATGCACGTGTATTATATAAAGTGTTTTAAGGAAGAAAAGATGTATCCCAATATTCTTTATGATTAAAAAAAAATCAGAGGGCTTAGGCAATTTCAAGGGAAGCAAAGCTCAAAAATGAAGAATACTGTAGTACAAAATTATGGCCAAAAATACTGTATTTTTAACCAGCAAGATCATTGGGGCATTATTATACAACATTAGGTGTTTTTTGCAAAACTAGTTCCCATCCCCAAACAATAGACAATACATGCATTTGAATGACATTTTAAGAACAGTAAATATGATTGTTTTAAATACTGCAAGTTAAAAATGTTTTCTGACAAAACTCCCTAAGTACATAGGTCTAGCAAGAGTTTCCAACATGATAATGGGTGAGGAATCCAGCAAGTTGCATTTAGAGAGTTCTTCGAGGAAAAGAAATCCACCAAAAATATGTGTTTCAATCAGAGTAGCCTGGACAAAGTTACATAGTAGTTTTCCATCTTTCTGTCTACCAAAAGCTTACATGGAAGTCAGAATTCCTTTCTCCAATAAGATCAATTTTACCCAATAGATGTCTTCATAACATGTGAATGTCATTAACTATTGGGTTGGAATCATATGGGAAATGGAGGACAGATGGTAGACAAAGTAACGAGGAAATAAATATTTAAGCACCTACTATGCGCTAGGGGTATATGCATACTTTGAACATAACAATTCTAGAGGCAAGAGTGTCTTTGAAAGGGAGGGCAGCGGTAGTTGGGAAGACAGCAGGAAATGGTTTGTTATTTTTTGAGAAAAACATGACAAGTTTAGACCGCACTATGTTATCTACTAAATAGCAGGTGTCTGGCTCCAAAAATCTCTAGCTAATACAACTAAGCCATTTCTTTTCCTAATTTGATGGAACCAAAATGAAATCCCAAAGACACAGTTACCAGGACAGATCGACTAACACTACATATGCCAGAAATATGTAGAGAGAGATAAACATACAATATTATTAGATTCAGTTTTTTTGTGTGTTTCTAACCAAAGATCTACCTTTGGAAGAAAATATGAAATGTCTACCAAGCACACCTTGTTTGTATCAACTGAGATGTTGTTAATTACCAATTAAGTGGTTTTTAACCCTTATTTAATTTTAAGAAGAGCAGCAATATACATTACAATATTTGGGTACACTTTATTTTAATATGGGTTAACATTCTGCAATTATTTCATTTCATTCGTTCTTTTGAGAAACTGAAAACAAAGGGAAATCGAGGGTAATCTGAGGGTAACTTTCAACCAACATCCAAATCTTGCAGGATCTCATTATACAGCCCTTTCTTCCCAATATTATTTTTTTTGCAAATAATAAAGTCATTTCGACACAAATCCAGCATAAATAGCTTTTCACCAATTCCTAACTTAAGACAACTAAAATTTACAATCATGTGGCAGTATAAATTTTAAAATTACAGTTCATACACCTTGACAATCAAGATAGTCTGAAATACAAAAAGTAAATTGCCCTTTAGCTGAATTACCTTTTTTTAAATATTAGGCCTGCTAGTTATTCTACAAAACAAACGAACAAACAAACAAACAAACAAAACAAGTTTCAGGTGTTCTTCAAATACTTCTGTAGATGTCATATGCTAGTAAACAACATATGCAGGTTCCTAAGAGTTTTTTTTTTTTTTTTTTTTTCCAGTCTAATCATGACATTCAACAGAGCTCTTTATATGGAAATGTTTTTTTTTTAAAAAACCAATCCAAACTTCTAGGGGGATTTATTTACTTTTGAATGGGTGTGTTATTTCCCTTTGTTTCAGAGATGAGGCACAGACTTCTGAATTTAAGCTCTGTAAGGCATAGTAGAAACCTCCAATTTACAAATAAGGAATTCTCTGTGGGTTGGAACTGCCATGTCACACGCAAAGGGAGAAATCATCTGTAAACTGGTACACTGCGGTGCGGTAGGTGAGTCATGGAACGGCTGCTTGCCTTGGTGTGCTGAAGACAGGCCTCTGTGTTTTGTGGTTTCGAACAAGACATGCCCAAGACACCATACAACTCGCCACGGCCTCCGTTACTTAGAGCATCAACCACAGGAGCCAGCGGCACACGCTTGCAACGCTTGCAATCACGATAGAAGATAAAGCGTGAGTAAACTTTGTTTTTATACAAAACTGAAAAGAATCCCTTCCCACCCCATCCCCTTCAATAAAACCCCAAAGAAACAAAATGCAAATCCTTTTGCTCTGATGGACTAGTGTGGCTACAACTCGGTTTCTCCCGCCTCACTGCGGCTAGGGTGATCGATTATTTCCTTTCTCAAGAGAAGGGATCCTGTCATGCACCCTAGGAGGGGCAGTGAAGCCACAGACCTCGGCTTTGCGTGGCAAATTCCATCCCAGTTTCAAAAAGACAAATAGAACAATCTTTCCCTGTTTTGCTCAGCTTCGCTGAGCTCTGAGATCAGCTTTAATCGACTACATCTACGATAGCTCTATTAAATAGAATATCTTGATTCCCTAAAACTGTAACACTTAGGATCTTGTGATGAGGTGTTCTCTATACACACTGTAGGCCTTCAAATGTTGTTGGTTCCTTTTTTTTGTTTATTTTTTGTGTTTTTTTGGTGATTTTTTTATTTTTGTTTTTTTTTGTTTTTTAATTTTTTTTGCTGCACCAAATTTAAGATCGCCCTTTCAGGCAAGCAGTGGTCTCTAGCTGTTAAAACATTTCCTTAGTGGATCACAATAGCTTCTAAAACTGCCTTTCTAATAAAGGCCATCAGAGAGGTAATACTAAACTGTGCATTTGCCAAATAAGAATATGAATCGTATAAAAGCTCATATTCCAATCCTAGATCAAATGGCAAAAGTTCTACAAAGTTGGTTTCCATGTTTGTATAAAAGCTCCGACTGATTTTATGTGTTTTGCTATGAAATTACCTTTGGGTCTTATCATCATTATACCTCTACTCAGGAATGTGCAAATGATTTTATACAGCACGATGCTAGTACCGCTCTGTACGATAGTAAGGTTTGTTTTCTCTTCTTTTCTAAATGGAAAAAAAAAAATCCCTAGTCAGAAATAAACTGACAAATTTACATTCTCCTCTCTTAAAAAAGTAAATAAAATAACATTATTCAAAAGTGAAGTAGCTATAAGACATACAATTACATAGATACATATCAATACAGCACATTCAATCTGCCAAAAAAGTAATGATTACAAAGCCAGTATGGATGCTGCAGTATCAAGAGAGATGTATGTACAGTGATTCGAGTACTCCTAATTGCACTATACTGACAGGCAGTCTGTTAACTAAGTTACAGGTGCTTTCTGAGCCAGGGGAAAAAGTAACCTGTGGTGTTGGAGGCTGAGAGAGAGTAAAGAATGAGAACATCTCATTACTGTTTTGATACTCATCTAGAAAGCTGTTCATTGTCTCACTTCTCTTCGTTGTTCCAAAACAGTGAGTTATATGGAAGTTTGGATTAGTGCCAAATGGTATTGAGATCAGCATCATGGCCTAATTCCAACTTCCCAGCAGCTTTGAA
Source organism: Oryctolagus cuniculus (assembly GCF_964237555.1). NCBI lineage: Eukaryota > Metazoa > Chordata > Mammalia > Lagomorpha > Leporidae > Oryctolagus > Oryctolagus cuniculus. Next base: position 152,532,188 of record NC_091432.1, on the reverse strand, counting down.
ACAATCAAGATTTATTTTCTAAAATTTCATATCAGCTGCTTGACAGAAGCTCATGGACACACGTGCTGTATTTTTTGTATTTGCTGAAAAATTGCACATCCAGAATTCCGAACGTCTCCCCGAGGAGGTTCTGTTACATAAATGCATGTTCTATAGAACACTGAGAGGTTACTTTAGAGTTTAGTCCACAAAATCTTCCTTAAGTTCAACTTAACCAGCCACTTGTTCAAGAAGGTCCTGGAGGTGGTTAAACCCACAGTCACTTCAGATTTTGCAAATAAAAGGTGCCAGAATAAAACTAACAGCCGATGTTGTTGGCAGACTTAGGTGAACTTAAAGAATAAACAGAGAATAAAGCTGACTTCAAATAAGACGTAAGCGGATCTCATGATAGGCCACACAGGATACTTCTCATTGCCGATTTGGACACTCAACATGGCACGTGGACGTTAAACAAAGGAAAGATTGGACTGCGTGAACCGAAGTTACAGTAACCAATTGTTTGGCAATTGGTGTTCAGCTTTAATCTCAGCCCGTCACTTTAGGCTTCACAGTCTCACTCTCTTATATTTTAAGACACTGGCTTTTATTTTATTTTTTTAAAGTTCTTCTCATTTATTCACAAAAAGCCAGCTTTGGCAACACATACTCATACTAAAAGTCATTTTGAAAATGTGGCCCAAACATTTAATGAAAAAAGGAAAAAGGAGGAACTGTTTGATATTCCTCCCCCCCATTCCCACCCCCCCCCAAAATGAAGAACCAGGTCCTATATGAAAGGTTCTGGGTAGCAGCCATTGGGGTAATTGTAGTGTCTGTTGGCATATTTTTTGGCATCTGCAATTTAAAAAGAGGGTGAGAAAAGTCAAAGAAAAAGCAGCAGAGGAGGGAGGACGGGCAATGGCACATGGCATTTTGAAAGAAGAACCCCTTCTGGGGCTACCTCTGCCCTTGCCTTACTGACTTCTGTGATTCTGTGAGCAATCTAACTATGACTGAAGGTAAAACCCCAAAGAACTGACATTTAACCATTAGGCAGTCACCCTTTGTCCCAGTCCAAAGTGAGACAATATATATATATAATATACACACTATATTATATATATATATAAAGAAACACTACATGTATATCCAGAACAATCCACTGAAAACCACTGTATGAATACGTATAACCCTTCAGCAGAAACTGCACACTGGTAAATTAAGCTGATGTGTGATGGCTTAAGTCGAATGACATTGTCCTGACTGGATCATCCAAGAGAAGAACTTGACCAAGAATGGAACTAGGATAAAGGCCATTGTAATCCAGGAAAAATGGGGAGGGAGGTATGGGTTAGGAAAAAGGGAATCAGCTTTGTTGTGTTCAATAGAAAACACAGAAAGAGAAAGAGAGAGAGAGAGAGAAAGAGAAAGAGAGAGAGAGAGACAGAGACAGACAACTCTTATCTTTGTGAGTGCATGACTGAGAATTTAAAATACATTGAGTCACAAGGTTTTGCCTAAAAAAAAGATAGAGAGGAAGTGTGCTGGGTCTGTACTTCAGCATCCTCTGTTTTTCCTCTGAATAGTTTAAATAAAATCATAATATTTACTACAAACTCTGTGGACACGCTCACACAGAGTCCAGGGCGGCAATAAATTAGTATTATGCAAATTGTTTCCACAGAAATACAGTCCCTCTTGTGAATCTGCCATAGCCCACCAGGGAAGGGCAGGGCGGGTGTCTGGGAGGCACAATCAGACCAGGTTGTACTCCTTCAGGTTCAACTGGAGGATGGTGTCCTTGACAGCCGCGAAGACAAAGCGGATGTTCTCGGTGTCTGTGGCGCACGTGAAGTGGGAGTAGATAATTTTGTCACTGTCTGGATTCAGATCCACGAACATCTTCAGGATGAATTCTCGAGCTGCCTGGGCATCTCTCTGCGGTCCTGTTAGCCAAGGGAGAGGAGGGACCGATTATCAGCTGACCGTCCACTGCGTCCCTGCCCGAGAGGACTGCATCTGCACTGCAGACCGGATGGGTTGCAATCACGCCCCCAGCACCACCAGGCCTGATCTCTCCTGCTTGTCACTGCGTCTGCCTGTCCACCTGTCCACCCACAAAACACGGAGAGGCTGGACTAGGAAATCGATGTAGCCGGGCCTTCGCTCATATTCCTGGGGTGACGGGGGGCTGCTGGCTCATGAGCAGCAGCGTGAGAGCTCACGTCTGCTTCACTGAGTCAGCCGTCTCAGCTTCACTCAAAGCGTGCAAAGAGGACTCCCTCAGGGGCTCTTACCACTCTGCTCCTGAAGGGTCCCCTTACACCCTCCAGACTAAAATCTCTCTCAGAACGGAACACCTGTTCCTTAAGGTCAATTCACCCATCACACTCCTCTGAAGTCGTCTACAGACTTCCGGTGGTTCTGAGCACACTACACATCCGTAGTATTCAGCTTACTATGTGTGATGATTAAAAAAAAATTGTTTTACATTTCCTTATATTCATTGAGGGTCTTTTAGGTGTCAGGCCTGGGTCAAGATGCTTCAAAAAAGGATCCTGTGGGGGCTGGTACTGTGGCATAGCACGTAAAGCAGCCGCCTGCCACACCAGCATCCCATGTGGGCACCAGTCCCAGTCCCAGCGGTTCCATTTCTGATCCAACTCCTGGCTAATGTGCCTGGGAAAGCAGTAGAAGGTGGCCCAAGTACTTGGGACACTGCACCCACATGGGGGACCCAGAAAAGCTCCTGGCTTTGGCCTTGCTCAGCCTTGGCCATTGTGGCCATTTGGGGAATAAATCAGCAGATGGAAAAGCATCTCTCTCTCTCTTCCTCTGCCTTTCAAATAAATAAGTAAATCTTAAAAAAAAAAAAAAGGAAAAGGATTGTGATATATTTATCTGGATACATTAGAAACTCATTCAATAATATTGCAATGGATTCTTAGGTATGACACCAAAGCACAGGCAATGAATGAAAAAATGGACTGGATTTCATCAAAACTAAAAACTTCTGTGCATCAGAAAAGTTCACTGAGAAAGTGAAAAGACAACCCAGAGAACAGGAAAAAAATAGCTGCAATTCATATAGCAGATAAAAGTCTAGTATCCCCCAAATAGGAAGAACTCCTATAACTCAGCAACAAAAAGACAAATGACCTGTTTTGAAAATGAGCTCAAGATGTGAGGAGACTCTTCTCCAAAGACACACAAATCATAAATAACCACGGGAAAGGGTGTTCAACATGGTCACTGACATAGGGAAACGATTGAATTGAAACTACACTGAGATACCCCTCCTCCTCTACTTGAACGGCTTTAATAATAATAATAACGGAAAAGTAACAAATGCTGGTGAGGATGAGTAGAAATTTGAACTCTTACGTCCTGCAGGCGGAGCGTACGATGGTGCTCTCTCTGTGGAAAACGGTCCGGTGGCTTCTCAAAAAGCTAACCACAGGATTACCACGGGACCCAGCACCTGCAGTCCTGGGTCTGTAAGTGCCAGCATTATCAATGATAGCCGGCCCAAAGCGGGAAGCAACCCAAGTGTCTACCAGCCAAGGATGGTCTATACCAAGCAAGAAGGAACTCATGTACAGCCTCTTCCTCCTCCACTGCCTTCCCTCTGGGGAAAACCCTAAAATTCACAACTTAGGCTTTTTCCTACCAATATTTTTGTTATATACTGCTTCGGTTAAAGAAATATTTGAGAACTCCACTGAGGGCCTGAGCAACATTTCTACAAAATGCAGCCTGAATTTTAGACAGCCAGCATGAAAACTGCCAAACCAACCTTACTGCAAACTGGGAATTACTCCCATGAAATTATATTCAGTGATGCCAGAAGTTGGGAGGAATGCCACAATTATAAACAATATATAATTACATATATGTAATAGTTACACACACACACACATATATATATATTCATTTAATGGCCTATCTTTTTCAATGTACTACTGTTAACTTACTAATTCCAGTGTAACCACAAAAAAAATTTAAAAGCAGATACCAATCATTTTGTTTGAGCTAGAGCAGCCTGTCATTTTTGTAAAAAACCACTACATTATTTTCTGCTTATGAATGAGCTTCTATATTATACATACACTATCTGGGAAATAAATGTTTTTCTTTCTTTCGTGTTTACTCTAAAGAATATTTGAACTAGATTCAAGTTCACTGAAGTGCACTTGGAAGTGTTATGTTTTTAAGTATACATTATGCTATTTGAATAAACATAAACTATGAAGAAATTATTATAGCCCACATAGCAGTAATATAATTCCATAGTCCATGTGGAAATGGCAATTTCCCCTCCTGGAGAGAAATACAGAAGTGGTATTCATTCTTATTAAGACCTTGTAAGTGCAGAAATGTGGAAGGGTGAAATTTATAATACTAAAAACATGCGTATTACAGAAACATCACCGTGGAGTGGGCCTAGGTTTTGTTCAGCCTTAGGAAGCGACAGCTTCATTGCCTTTAGGAATATCCAAACCAGTTTTAGCTTTTTCTGTGGCTGAGGTTTTTTATGGGCATTATGTGTACACTGGGGGAGGTTAACAGCAAAAAGCACCTTCAGATTTCAAAACATTCACAATGGGCACATACTGGAAGAAAAATGCTCAGAGTGATAGAAAATCTGAGGAAATGATTGGACAAAGGAGACAATGTAGAGATCAGGAAGATGTTACAGAGAGAAAAATTACTGCAAACACTCATCAGAGAAGAAAGTCTCCTACTGTGGAAAACTCAAGCACTGTGTGCTCTGGGCTGCCTGCTACCGCGGAGCTGCGTGAGTCTCCGAGGGTTCAGGCCCTGCGAGGGGGCTGTGCTCTGTCTGCCCTATTGCGAGCACATTAGGAAACCTGCTGGCCCATGGGGCAGGGTCCTGGCTGGTGTGCTCACTTCCCGTTTGCTGATTCTCACCAAATGCTGGGAAAGAGGAGGAGAATCCTGCATGTTAGGTGCCAGCAACTGTGTTCAGGGCTATGTTAGATGGATGCAAGGTCCAGGTGCAAGTCAAAGCCACCTGCCCACCTTCTTCATCTGGTGGTAAAGAACTGGCGTGCTGTTAGGAGAAAGCAAGCCAACTGCACGCGAAGCCATTTCTTCCCATCATTTCCTAAGGAACACTGCGGAGCAGGCCCCGGCATTTCTGACTTCTTTCAAGGCTAGTGGCAAATTAAAATGAGTGAAAGAGAAAATACTGCGGAGGCTAAGAAAGCCCCTTATTTTTAAAAGAACAGCAAAGCTGAAAGGACAATATATATACCCGGACAAAGGATATGGACATACTGTAAACAACAATAACAACAAAAGGCACTGTCTTTAATACCCAATAATGTTCCCAAAATGTATGTCTTCAACATACTGACCTTCTGAATCTTGTATGTGAATATGTTTAAAAAGGGAACTTCTGCTCATTAGACATAGAACTTTTCTCTTCTGTAAGCCAACAGCGTTACAAACGCATGTGGGATGAAGATATGACTAAACCTCCATCCCTGATGTGCAAGTATCTTCATAGAACGCTATGAAGCCAAATCTAATCTTAGTTTTTAAAGTAACTACCTTTCTCAGGGAGCTTGTAGATGGGCAAAAACACTGAACTGATAGCCATCCTGGGAGTCACACGTTGATAATGTGATTTTTTTTTTTTCCTGACAGCTAGAGATAGACAGTGAGAGAGAGAGAAAGGTCTTCCTTCCGTTGGTTCATCCCCCAAATGGCCGACATGGCTGGCGCTGCGCTGATCTGAAGCCATGAGCCAGGTGCCGGCCCCCACACAGAGAGTAGACTTCTTAAGATCACATTATCAGGCCAGTGCTGTGGCTTACTTGGCTAATCCTCTGCCTGCAGCGCTGGAATCCCATATGGGTGCCTGGTTCTAGTCCCGGTTGCTCCTCTTCCAGGCCAGCTCTCTGCTGTGGCCCGGGAGGGCAGTGAGGATGGCCCAAGTGCTTGGGCCCTGCACCCGTATGGAAGACCAGGAAGAAGCACCTGGCTCCTGGCTTCGGATCAGCTCAGCGCTGGCTGTGGCGGCCATTTGGGGAGTGAACCAACAGAAAGAGGACCTTTCTCTCTGTCTCTCTCTCTCACTATCTGTAACATTATGTGTCAAATAAATAAATTAAAAGAAAAAAAGACGTTTACTCTCTTGCTGCTACACACACTTCTGTAATACTTACTTCTAGGTTTGTGCTCTTCTCTGTGCTAGGTATTACGCTAAGTGATTTACATATGACTAAGTTGATTCGTTTTCATTCAGGAAGAAACTGAGCAGTTACATAAACATGTCCAAGGCAACGTGGCCAGTGAGCAGCAGAACAGGAACACGGAGACACTCTGCGCTCATGCTTTCAATTATGACGTAGATGAGGGGTCAGCAGACTTTCTCTCTTAGGGGATGGAGAACAAATGTTTCAGGTTCTGCTGACCAGTCAATGTCTGACATGACTCCACTTGGGCTGCTTACTGTATAAGGGAACAGGGTTGGTTGCATCTCAATAAAACTTTATGAAAACAGCAGCATGCCCCAACTGGTCCTTCTAACCTAGTCTCAGATTTATGCTGTCTCATGAGCTCTTACAGGGCAGCAGCTGTGGCTCTGTCCCTTGTCTTAGCATGGCTGGATGTGGATGTATTCTTTTGTTACTGATCAATCTACAAGTACTTCTCAGAAAGGGTTGGGTGTCCGGTTGCTCAGAATTTCAGTCTACTTGGAGAGCACAAGGTCTGTTTCTAAGAACAAACTGAATAATACAAAACCATCGAAGTACTGAAGTGGGCACAATAGATTCTAAGTGCTGCCCAACCGAGAGCCTTAAGGACAGCTACCGTCACTAAGGCTGGTGGGACTGCACTGGGCCACCAAGTCCCCCCAAAATTAGTGTTTTCTGAACACTAATCATTCTAAGCATCACACATATGTAATCTATTAGAGTCCATAAAACTCTAGTCCTAAGGTCTAGGGGAAAAAAAAAATTCAAGTGACTGGATCACAGCTCCACCATCAGGAAGTGTCAGAAAAGGGACTTGAACCGAGGGCAGACTGACTTCAGAGACGGGTTCCTGACCACAAAGCTGTGTTCCCTCTGCAGAGAGAGGCAGAGGCAGCTTGAACCAAATGACAGAGAGAGAAGGAGGGCACTGCAGTGGATGCCACACCATTGGTCACCGACTGCTGGATGGTCCCCTCCCCTCATCCAGTTATTTCAGTACAGACGAGAAGCTGTTTCCTTTTCATCTAACTTCTGGCATTATTAAGGAGTGAATATTTCAGATGATTAGAACACAGGGCAGAGAGCACCTGGAGCTTCACCCATTACAACGTGCAAGTTTCACAGTGAAGGGGGCCCGGGGGCCCTGCAGGGTAATTCCTGCATTCATGTTGGCAAAACCTGTGCCCAGCCATGGGGCTGTCTGAGAAGTGCTGACTTACCGTCGTACTCTGGGAAGTAGTCAACAAGGTGGGAATACATGATTTTCTCTTCTAGAAGATCTTTCTTGTTTAAGAACAGAATAACCGAGGAGTTCTGGAACCAGGGATATGTGATAATTGTTCTAAAGAGTGCTTTGCTTTCTTCCATTCGGTTCTGAAAAAAAGAGCCATCAGAAAAACAAGGAGTGAATTATGTGATTCCTCAGTCTGTGACTTTTAAGTGTATTTTGTATATCCAACCCATCTTCTGTGTGCATCTAATTTTTATAGTCTTGGGTTGGGTTTCTCAGGATTTATATGCAAAGGATTCATGACAGACACTGGCTGTTTTCATTACCAAAGCTCAGGCTGGCTGGCAAGCAAAAGAGAACAATAACAACAAATATTACTGAAGTTACCTTTAGGGTTGAAAGAGAAAACAATCGCAGCCTAGGCAATCACGTTGTATCTGAAACCCTGTCATAAATTTCCACCAAAATGATCAATTCATGACCAAATCCTTGAGATCTGACTTTAGAACTAAATACCAGGCTTCATGTTGTGTGTCCAGACTACATTTATTTGAAACCTTACAATTAACTCTATTCTAAACATAGTTTCTTTTTTTTTTTTTGACAGGCAGAGTGGACAGTGAGAGAGAGAGACAGAGAGAAAGGTCTTCCTTTGCCGTTGGTTCACCCTCCAATGGCCGCCGCTGCAGCCGGCGCACTGCGCTGATCCGATGGCAGGAGCCAGGATCCAGGTGCTTTTCCTGGTCTCCCATGGGGTGCAGGGCCCAAGCACCTGGGCCATCCTCCACTGCACTCCCTGGCCATAGCAGAGAGCTGGCCTGGAAGAGGGGCAACCGGGACAGAATCCGGCGCCCCAACCGGGACTAGAACCCGGTGTGCCGGCGCCGCAAGGTGGAGGATTAGCCTATTGAGCCACGGCGCCGGCTTAAACATAGTTTCTTAATTCTGTGCCCAAAGCAATCTATATTTCTAGAATATATGTGTATATAAGCACACTATATATACAGCCCTTGACAATCAAACTACATGGACAAATATTTTAAGATCATACTCTGAGTCATCAGTACACATATCCTTCTGCTTCCTCGTATTTTTCATACAGACTTGTGGAGGTACACATAGCAAGCAGCTGGAGATACAACTGTAGAATTGGTCACCTCCAGCGTTTGTGAGGAGGTGTTCTTGCTCGAAACTGTACTGTCAAAGTCTGTATTGCTAATAGAAACCCTAAATGGATTCTCAAGGAAATTAGTCAGTTTGCTCTCGTACATGAAGATGCTAATGGAGGCTACCGCTCAGTCAAACCACTCTTGTCCTTATCTCCCTAACAGCTCTGCTCCCAAAGACACACTCACCCTCTGCCCCAAACACAGCAGCAGCCCCCGGCAATGCTCCTTTCCCTGAGCATATAAAAGCCAAGGGCCATCCTGGACACACGTTAGACTCCATTCCAGCCTCCCTCCTTAGCCCTACATGTGATGACTGAATTTTGGACAGTGTTGAAGCCTGCCTGGGATGGAGTCCACCTTCACTGCTGAGGGGCGCGCCTCGGTGGTTCAAGTCAGAGCATCCTGATTCCCTATCACATGGGTTAGTTCAGGCCCGGGCTGCCCGGGTCACTTGAGCTTCCCTCCCCTGGTTGATGGTAACCAGTTTGGTCAAGCACCTCATGAGGGTCAACTAAACCCAGGAGTTTTGCTGAGAACTCTGCAGTAGAGAACCTTGCTTTCACAAAGAATGTGGACAAAGGATTGTACAGCCTTGGGGCTACTAGCAGCCATCTTGGAACAGACACCCAAGGAAGCAGTTCTTGCTCACTGGTTCTAGGTGCTCAAATCATGCCTGAACTTGGTCAGTCTTCGGGTTTTTCAGTAACACCAGTCAGTAAGTACCTTCTCTTCTGAAGCTAGATGGAACTGTGTTTTTCTGTTTCTTTTTATATAAACTCCTTCTCCCCCATAACTGTAAAAGGAAATGAATAGTGATGATTGGGGGAAGACCGTTAAGCTGTTAGTATCTTTTGCTTAGATTAGCCTTCCTGCTATGGAAAGCTCCCTAAATTTCACAGCGCAGGGCTGTGAGTGCCAAGTACACTCCTCTGCATAACCCTTTGAACACTATTCCGGGAAACTCGGCTCATCAAGTACCATTTTGTATGCCTCTTCTGTGTTGTATGCTACTTTAAGTCCAGTCAAAACAGCACACATTTCAAAAGCAGATCTTTATCAGGTAAAGCCAACTGTCACCAATCTCTTCAGCCTTTCAAGTTGGAGCCTACAATGGAGTAGATCACACTGATGAAACACGTGGGCCAGTATAGTGAATGACTGCTTCATGGCTCAAGGGACAGCATTTAGTTCAGTACGCATACTTGTCTTTAATATAAATGGCAATGTCGAGACTTTAAAAATCTTTATAGCTTGGTGTTTAGCCTAGTGGTTAACCCATTATGTTCCCTCATATATCTATATCTATATATATGACATACATGTCATATACATCATATATATGACAGCTTATATATATTATATATGTCATATATATATGAAATCCATAAAAACTTAAATTTAGCAGTAAATATACTACTTATGGTAATGCTGAAATAAATATCATGCTTTAGAGTGATTTAGAGATCTATTCTTTTTGAGAAAAGTAATAGATGAATGATTAGAGCATTTGAAAATATTTTAAAGGTATTGTGAAAACGGCATAAAGTTAATTACAAAAGGTACTTTTACTAAATGTTCAATTGAACAAAATACTACGTACATAACTGATATGTAATACAAGAAATGCATTCATGGGGGCCGGCGCTGTGATATAGTGGGTAAAGCCGTTGCCTGCAGTGCCGGCATCCCATATGGGCGCTGGTTTCAGACCCGGCTGTTCCACTTCCAATCCAGCTCTCTGCTCTGGCCTGGGAAGACAGTAGGGGATGGCCCAAGTCCTTGGACCTACTGCACTTGCGTGGGAGACCCGGAAGAAGCTCCTGGCTCCTGGCTTCGGATTGGTGCAGCTCCGGCCATTGTGGCCAGTTGGGGAGTGAACCATCGGATGGAAGACCTCTCTCTTTCTGCCTCTTCTTCTCTCTGTGTAACTCTGACTTTCAAGTAAAATAAATAAATCTGTTTTTTTTTTTTAAAAGAAATATATTCATGAAGGTACTTTCTAGGATGGACTGTCACTCTATTTCAAGAAATGCTCTGTATTACAAATTACCAATGTTCACAAATAGCAGTCCTATAAATAGGATACTGAGATAATGTATACTGCACAGTAATATGTGCTGACCGCTGCTGACAAACGCTAATGTGTCCCTGATTGTAGTTATTTGTGACAAGTTGTGACCTGTGTGGTTGGGAGCAGTAAGTTCTACAAATGGTTTAAGTGGTAGAGAATCCACGATCACACTGCTTTCCGACAGTCTAGATGCTGGTTATGACTTGTTGATGCACCTTTGAAACACTGGCTTCTAAGCCACAGGCACCATGAGGGCAAACAAACTAAACAAGTGTCTTCTGACCCAACAATACTGATGAAAAAACAAGAAGTTCATGTGATTACAGACTAGATATAAATAATGAAATTCTCATTGTAAAATGGTCAGATAATAAATGTGTCATTGCTGGAATGAACTATGAGGCAGTGGAACAACTGGACAAAATTCAGCAATGGGAAAAACAGAGTAGAGCCAGTTTGGCTCAGCCAAAGGTCATGGGCACCTCTAACAATATCAACAGTGGTGATGATCAACACCTGTTAGAGGTACAACAGGGTATTGGCCTATGTTCACTCAAATAATTAATATGTGTATCATAAATGCATGGATTATTCACAAAGCTGTAAACAAGGACAAGAAAGATGTCATGAATTTGTTGAATTTCAAGAGACATCTGCTTAGCATACCTGAAACAATGCCATGAGAAACCATCAGGAGGAAAAAAGCATTAATATTCCCAGGCCTGCTACTATCCAATATGATAACAAATTTGACACAAGAGAAGTCATATTATTCTCAAATGTCCAAGAACGATAATGTCAAAACAAGTCATGGCATGCAAAACTGCAACAAACTGTCAAAAATGTAATATAACCCTTTGTTTGAAGTGTCTTGTTCTTCTCCACCAAAAATAATTGAACAATTGTTGAATCAAAGTAATTTCTTAGTATCTTGTGTAATCTATTAAAGGCTATCATCTTAGCCCAATGTCCACTTTATAGGATGGCTAACATACATAAAAGACACTAGATTGTTCCAGTGCCCTATTTATGGGACAATCTGCATTTTCATTCTTAATAAGAAAGGACAGATACACTCTAGATTATGACTTTAATGCAACTGAATTGATTTTGTTGAAATATCTGCAGAATTGAAAACTTGAGACTTACAGGGGTAAGACACCAGTAAGGACACTCACGATCCACACTGGAGTACATAAAGTTTGATTCATATTGGCCGGTGCCGCGGCTCAACAGGCTAATCCTCTGCCTAGCGGCGCCGGCACACCGGGTTCTAGTCCCGGTCGGGGCGCCGGATTCTGTTCCGGTTGCCCCTCTTCCAGGCCAACTCTCTGCTGTGGCCAGGGAGTGCAGTGGAGGATGGCCCAAGTGCTTGGGCCCTGCACCCCATGGGAGACCAGGATAAGTACCTGGCTCCTGCCATCGGATCAGTGCGGTGCGCCAGCCGCAGCACACCGGCCGCAGCAGCCATTGGAGGGTGAACCAATGGCAAAGGAAGACCTTTCTCTCTGTCTCTCTCTCTCCACTCTGCCTGTCAAAAAAAAAAAAAAAAAAAAAAAAAAGAGTCTGATACATGGCTCCTGACCCCAGCTTCTCGCTGGTACAGATTCTGAGAGGTAGCACTGATGGTTCAGGTGCCTGCGTTCCTGACAGCTACAAGGGCAACCTGGATTGAGTTCCCAGCTCCTGGGTTTCATCTGGCCCAGGCCCACCCATTGTGGACATTGAGGGAATGAGCCAGTGGATGGGTACTCTTCCTCTGGCTCTCTCTTTCTGCTTTCAAATAAATAAAATGAGAGAAAAAAATGGAGAAAATGGAGAGAATTAAAATAGTGACATAGCCCATGGGATATTTAACTTTTTCCCCCTTACTTATAGCTAGAGAAATTCCAGAAAGTTAACTGCGGTCTCTGAAGAAGCTCTAACTAAAGGTGGGTATGTACACACTTGGCATCAACTGGTGATGAGTGTCCAGGAGAAAGACCTACTGTATTCAGCATTCTTCAGAAGGGGCATGATGTGCTCCGAAGGGCAGGGCCCGATCTGGGTCTTTTCTGGTTGGAGGCTCTCAAGGGTGGACAGCTAGACTGTGGGCAGAGACAGGGAGAGGGCTCCTGGCTTTGTGTCAAGGCAGAAGGTGCCACCGGGGTCTCTGATGAAGGATTTCAAGACTGGGTGCAGCACCACCAGTCCACGCTCGGGTCAATGGGATCTGCACAGAGGGGCTTGTACCAGAGTACAGGACGACCAGAGAGTTACTCCTGAGCTCAGCACTGTGCCCCGGAGACACATGGCTTATCTGGCCCAGGGGCTGTCGCTGTCGCTCTCAGAGCCACTCTAGAGGAGAGCCCAATCACTGATGGGCTCCTGCAGAAGCTAGGGGCCGCTCTAGGATATCTGTTCCCCATACACTGTGGGGGTCATGGCTTCAGCTTCTGGATCCAGGGAAAGCCGAGTACAACCGTGTGAGCAGCACTTGGTCTGCCGGCTGAGCCACCAAATGAACATCTGAGGCAGCCCCAGGGGCCTGTGCTTTCTCACGCCCTCCCGGTGATGCTGATGCCACGGCCCTCTGTGAAGCACTGTGCTGAATATCTGAAGAAGGCTTCTCCAACTTCACAGTCGCCATGACTCCCCTGCTGGTTGTGTGAAAACAAGGAGGCTCTCTCGGCCTGGGGCGGCAGTGGGGTGTGCTCTCCTAACCAGCTCTCAGAGGAGACCTGGCTGAGCCGGGGACAAGCAGGAGAGCGCTGCTCAATTCCGTTCTCGTGCTACAATGTGTGGGTCAACATGGAGCTGGGGGTTAGGGTCCTGAAATAAAACCCTAGGCATGCAGGCTTCGCTCTTCTTCTTTTGTCCTAAGAGTCTGGACTTCTACTTCCCACTATGAGGCTTGTTTTCCACTCTGCAGTGAACATGCCTTATGCTTTCCCTCCCCACCACAGGCGGGTGTAGACAAGTGGGTGCACTCTGTGTCACAGTCCTGGATGCGGTCCTAGTGGACTCCCGAGTTCTGCAGGATGCCTCTCTCAAGGCAGCAGGGCACGCAAACATGAGGCACAGTCCACTCACGCAGTCCAAACTGAAATCTGAGGGGCCCACGTGTCCCTGGAGACTTGGCAGCACAGTTTTATAGTAACTTGCTGGCGCACGAGGTTCCAAGGAGGAAAAAGGAACAGTGTGTGTGCCAATCACAGACCTTCTTTTCCCAAGGGTTCTCACTAGGTGGGAAATGCACACAGGGAGTCGGTGAGGACGCCGGCACCGGTTTTACAAACACACGGAATGTTAATGAGATGCACCAGGTCTGTCTGCATCTCAGACCCAAGGAGGCTTCCGATTCCTTGTCACCCACCCACCCACCCACCCACTACTTCTTCAAAACCCAATGGCAGGCGGCCCTGATGCAAGTGGGGATGCTGCAACATGAGCAGAGAGAGCAGAGATGGGACAGGCTTGCTTGAGTAGGATCTGCCTAACACAGAAGGGAAGCCCACGGGGCCCATAGGCTGTGCAGGAGTGACCACAACAGTAAGGTGGGTGTCCCTGCAGTCAGCTGCCCCAAGGGCATGTGGCCAGGGAAAAGGGGGCAGAGAGCTAAAGTGTACACATTCATCCTACTCCAGGGCCCTGTGGGAAGCCCAGGCTGCCTGCTCCCTGTTCATCAGCACAAGCAGGAGGCTGCGACCTCTGAGTGGCCCTTCTTGCAGGGTCATCAGAGAAAACCCCCTTTACATGACAAATCTTTAACCTCTCAATTCTCAAGAGCTCTAACCTCAGGAAAACACTGCTTTTTAATGTAATCCCTTGCCAACACCTGATTGGCTAATGCTGCGTACAGGGCAAAGCTCCAGCCGGGCACTCACTGGCTGGCCTGGTCTGCCTCCGGTGCTCACCTTCAATCTGAGTCCCATACACAGGCTCTGTCTGTCACACAAGTGTGACTGCACGTAATGCTATACCCACTCCCAATCCTTCAAGGCCCATGCAATCCTTCTCCGAGCCCCCTTGGGCTCACTCCTTCCTCCACCCTGGCCTTGTTGTCCTTGCCTTACCATTCAGTGGACACACACTGAGGATTTGTTAGATTCTGGGTGTGAGCGTGCTGGAGACAAGGCCCCCGTCATGGATGTGGGGAGGGCAGGAATGCTGACGCCTGCGATTCCAGTCCACATAGTGGGCTCACAGCATGGTGGGCAAAGTTGGGGTCACACTGAAAGAATGAGATTGACTGGGGAGCAAGACAGGGAAGGCATCCAAGCAAAGGCAGCTGTGAGTTGTGCTTTGACAGGTGTATGAGCAATTACAGGAGCACTGATAGGCAAAGGCAAAGCACAGGAGAATTTAAACTCACAGCCCTTTACGGATCCTTGAACATGATGGATAGATGGCTCACAAGGGCTCCTGGTCTCTGGTACTTGTGCATTCAATGAGTGAAATCTGCCCATTCAGAGCCTTTCTCCCCATCGTCTGCATCTTCTGACTGGGCAAGAATGGCCCGAACATGCCAAGTTCCAGGAGGAATACACATGTCCAGTCTCCGGCATCTGTAAAACCCCACAGGGTCTGTAGTACCCACGTGGTTCCAATGCTGGTATGCAGAAAGCATCAGGAAGCAGCATGGGACCACTCAGGTGTGGCCCATGAAGATGTGATTATCTGCACGGAGATAAAAGGCCACTGACTTCTGGTGGCTCAGCGGCAAAGATCCCTCTGATGGAGGCTGCCAAGCTCAGTGGGCGTGGCCTTAGACCTTAATTAGGAAACAGTTTCTACAGGCTACCGTCTGGCTGCAAACTCTGCATAAATCACAGAGCCAGGAGGGACAGTATTTCAGGGCCATGCATTTAGCAGTGCTGCTGCCACAGAGGGCTAATGCTTGCCCAGCAGGCCGGCTTTCCTGGTTCCCCTCTGCTAAGGTGCTACTTCAGCACCGAACTAGAGCTTTGAGCATTCACTTCGATAATTCTGCAACTTCTCATTATTTTGCCAAGAAGTACATACTCTTTTTACAAAATTCATTTAATTTCTTAGCCAAAAAAAAATTTAGATTGATATACTTAGTTCTTTTCCTGAAAACAGGTCTGCCCACCTGACTGGCCCTACAGATAAATTTTTTTTCTCCCCATAAGATTTAAAATGTGGCCCTTCAATGACGAACTAGGCACAGATGTCAACTTCCTCATCACTCAGGGCCTGCCTATCATCTATCAGTTTTTCTCACCTATTGCCTCAGGTAGGATAGACCCCAGAGAAAACTGGGAGGAAGATTTCTAGGACACAGTGAGATCTCCTTTAGTATCAAAGAGACACAAAGAGTCTGGAGTGACCCACAGACTCCCAGAGCAAACCCAGACGCCAGGCAGGCAGCGGAGAGTCTATGTTCACAAGATTTCCACCAAAACAGAAGGCTGGGGTCAAACAATATTTAAATGAGGCGGTTTAGATACACAGATTTAGAACGAACACTTGAATGTGTCTATGAAGCAGACTGCTCAGTAGAAGGGAAAACCCATACCGTTATGATGCCTTACAATATTCTTTAAACCAGATCTTCAGAGCTGCAGGCTAACATGGCATCTGCCAGCCACACACTCACTCTGAATTTAAATGCCTACTAGCTTGTATCCTCCTTCCAAATACTGCACATGATGAAAAATGCATACACCAGGTACCATTTTTTACTGGCACTATTTCTGCTTATGAGATTGACATGCAAAAGAGATCAGAATAGAAGAGTTTTACACTAAAGGAATTAAAGCCTGCGTTTTAAATACCAATCTTCACTTTTAATTGCTACAAGCTTTGCTATTTTTTTCTTTGATATAACTCACTTAAGAACCTTGTAAATAACTTTATTAAAGTTATTGCTATTTTTAAAAGAGCAAGATAGTTAGTTTACTATCTAGATAATGACCCATGACATGTAAAATTTGAATCAAAATTATCATTTGTAGGTTATTAAATATTGAATAATTCAGAAAATTCGAATCCCTAACAAGCGTTTATTCCAATTACCTACATCTACTGGGTAAATACATACAACTCAGAAGAACGGTAAGTCCAAAGCTGGGTGGAAAAAACCATGCACACCTGGTCTTCTGCATGTTCTTTTCTCCCTTGATTATTTAGGAGAAGGCTCACTGTGTTCAATTTGATTTTTTTGGCCGGCTCACGCTAAGTGTGTCTTATCTGATATCAACTCTGCAAGGATTCAAATGAGATACTGTGCCAATTTCTGGTTATGGGGGTGTTGGCGGCGCCGAGGAGGGAAGAGGGACAAACCCAGGAAGGTGCGTGAATCTGCTGCCGTGTGAAAATGCCACGGAGTGTAGCTGATGTGGCAGTGTGGCCCGGTGACTGGCCAGGCTGTGAGCGGGGACCCTGTTTGAAAGGTGTCTTCTGTCTCGAATATTCTGTGTGACATAGGGTAAGTGGACAGCCGTCTCTGATCCTCGGTCTCCTCCTCTCTCCCAGGGTTTGTGAGGACATAGTGAGATAATGCATATAAAGTGCCCAGCTATGAGCTAAACATACGGTGCTTTTTAGTGGTAGAACTTTCCTGGTGAGCATATGCTTACCTCAATCTGGTCAAACTGTAAAACGAGTGAAATCTCGGCATTCTCTGCGACTGCACACGGTTAATCCTCACGTGATTTGAAATCCAGACACATTTGATTTACAGGAAACTAACATATCACAGAAGGTTTCTTCCTAAGCCTCTGCTTGTTAAAGTGGAGATTTTCAAAATCTCTACAAATGCTTAATTACTCTCAAAACGCCAGGGCAAACTACGAAAACAGTGATACATTACACAAATGGAGCAGCTAGAATGACACAGTTCAACATGGCTTCCTAGCCATCCCACTTTTGCTATCCAAATTAGACAACAGGAACAGAAACGATAAGGACATCAAACTCAGCTGGACAGACGCATTTCCTTGGTAATTTTCTTATTGCTTGCAAATCTGTGCAAGCAGTCGTTTGAGAGCGAATGTGGCCTCCTCTCCAGGTTTGAAGAGTGCTCTGAAAAGCTGTAGCGCTGTAGTTTCTGCGCATGCGTCAATGCATTCGCCCTGCACAGGATGTTTAGAGAAGCAAAAACACAGAACATATTTGCCTGTAACTTCCCAGTCTAAGGTTTCTCGGCAATGAAACGAGGTTATAGGTGAGGCCCCGTCAAGTGAATTGGTAGAAGCCAGAATGTGTTGTGGGAGAAAAATGGAGGGGAACCAAGTAGAGAGAGACAGGGAAGGGTGGAGGAGAGACTACGGAAAGTGGGATGCCACGGCACGAGTGAGATGAAACCTGGCGGCAGTGTAAGGCTCTCTGTGGTGGACACCTACAGCTCCATAGCACAGAGAAGACAGAACTACTTCCTTTACCTCTTTCTAGTGTCTTAGTTCAGTCAAGTAACCAACTAACAGCTTCCTACTTATTTTATACTTATATGCCAGGCATCCAAAGTATCCTTACACACACACACACACACACACACACACCACATTCCTTCTAACGCTCCTCACTTATCAAGCTGGGATTCAGAATTTTTTAAAAAATTATTCATTTATTATTTGAGCGGGGGGTAGAGAGACTCTATCTGCTGGTTCACTCCCCAAATGCCTGCAGTGTTGGGCTGGGGCGGAGTTGGGAGCTGGGGGCTGGGAATGCAATCGAGTTGTCCCCCACGAGTGGCAGGAACCCGGATACTTCAGCTATCACTGCAACCTCCCAGGACTGCATTGGCAGGAAGCTGGAGCCAGGCGTCCAACTCAGGCACTCCTGACCTGTGACGAGGGCATCTTTTATCTTTACATTTTATTTACTTATCTTTATTTGAAAGGCAGAGAGAAATGACCACAACAGCCAAGGCTGGGGCAGGCTGACGCTAGGAGCCTAGAATTCAATTCGGGCCTCCCACTTGGGTGACAGGGACTCAAGTGCTTCAGCATCATTCGCTGCTTCCCAGGGTGTGCATTAGTAGCAAGCTGGAATTGTAGCAGAGACGGGACCGGAAGCCCGGCACTCCAGGATGGGATTTGCTGTCCCAAGAGGCTTCTTAACCACTATGCCAAATGTCCACCTTGCTGCCTTTTGACTGCTAGGCTACATGCCCTCCCCTTTGGATGTTTAACACCTTGTGTAAACATGGCATTGACTTTTCAATCCAATAAACTTTCCCTTCTATCTTTTCTGTTCTCCATCCACACCCATCGTTCAGTGTCCTCATCCCAGGGGCAGTTCCACTAGTGGCTCAAGAAAAATCACCTCCTCGCTCTCTGATGTGATATCTCATGGCCAAAACATGAGTCCCCTAGTGCACTTTAAACACTGCTTCATCACACTGCACATATATCCCATGTTGCTATCATTTTCACTTTCTCCCTGAGCTACCCATCTAGGAGCCAGGTAACTTTCTGTAGCTGCAGCAGTGGGCATTTCTTTCAGCTACATTTCATGATGACTACCTCTTCCCAGTTTTCAAACTTCAAAGTTGAGAGCTATAATTTGTTTCCACTGTAGATAATAACACATACATTTTTGCACACTTAAGATGTAGACTTGTCTTCAACGGTTACTCAAAGACAATAACTCTTCAACATTCCATCTTAACACACACTCCTTGGCTTATGTATCCATTTATATAAAATATTTCAGGTGTCTGGCCTTGTGGTGTAGCAGGTAAAGCCGCCACCTGATAGGGGTGTTAGTCGAATACTAGCTGCTCCACTTCCCATCCAGCACCCTGCTAGTGTGCCTGGGAAGGTAACAGAAGATGGCCTGGGTCCTGGCTCGGACTTGGCCCAGCTCCAGCTGTTGTATCCATTTGGGGATAGAAGCACTCTCTCTCATTCTGTGAACTCTTGCCTTTCAAATAAAATCTTTAAAAAAATTTCAGCAACAACCAACAGAATGGCCTTGGGATGTGACACTGAGCCAGTTATTAAAAAAATTCAAGGAAAGGGCAGGAATTTGCCCTAGTGGATAGGGCACAGCTAAGGTATCCTCTTCCCAAATTGGAGTGCTTGGGTTTAAGTCCTGGCTCTGATCCTGATTCCAGCTTCCTGCTAATGTAGACCATGGGAGGCAGCAGGTGAAGGCTCAAGTGACTGGGTTCTGCCACTCATGTGGGAGACTTGGATTGAGGTCTTGGCTCCTGGCTTTGGCCTGGTCTGGTCCCAGTTATTGAGGGCTTCTGGGCAGTGAACCAATGGATGGGAGCTAGCACTTTTGTTAAAAGCAAAACAAAACCTAAGGAAAACAACTAGACAGGCTTATACAATGTGACTACTTGGAAGGATGGATTCTCATCATGAACACCACGGGCACTGTGGCAAGGGTACAAAGGCACCACCACCTCACTGAATAAGCACTGGTCTCCCTTGCATCCAGGTCATCTCCTGGACAAAACAGCTACTTCTCTGAAGTCCATTCAGTATCTCTGCTAGATTTAGCTGGGACCAGAAACAAAGTTCTCTTTTGGTTTAAGTTTCTGAACTTAAGACAAAAAAAGAATAAAATGTACATCACTACTGTAGATACTAGTGATTCTCCTTTTTCTGGAGCATCACTTGGTAAGACAAACTGAGCACTTAACATTGGCTCCGGGCACAAGTCAGGGCCAAAAACCCAAAAACCACAAAACCCACTGGTTTGGAATTGGGAAGGACAGTAAAGAGAGGAGATTGTCGGGGGGTAATCAGGCAGTTTAATTCACTCTGATGGATACATGACAGTGCAAACTCCTCTGAGAACATCCCATTCCCTAAAAGACTGCTTCTGAAATTCTGATCTGATCTTAATGTTAACAGCAGCAGCAACAACAAAACCTCAGCTGTTAGCAGTAAATTTCAACTGACTTTCACCAAGCCACACTGGTATTCATCTCTACATTAAAAATAAATACCCAAACTTTAAAGATATTTTTACATTATAAAATGAATATAAGGCCATGCCAGAACATTTAAAAAAATAGGAGTAGGAAGAAGAAACAAATTCCAATGGTTAATTCCTACATAAGTCTGTTGCTTTTTGCTAATTTTATGCCAGTGTCTGAGCTGCATATGGTTTTGGATGTTATACTGGTACTATCTAAATGACTTCTTAAGATAATGGAAAGTCATTTTTGTATCTGTGTTGTCTAATAATTCAGAAGGCACTGGATTCATTTCGCTACACAGCACTTAAAATGCATCTAAGTCAGCGAACTCAAAAGGCTTCCATAGCCTTGGCAACTCATGACTAGAGCCTGGGAGATTACTGATGCCATAAACAAGAGTGTCAAATTGTTAAGTCAACAACAGGAGTCACTGTGTACTTACTCCTCATGTGGGATCTCTGTCCTTAATGTGTTGTCCAATGTGAAGTAATGCTATAACTAGTACTGAAAGAGTATTTTACACTTTGTGTTTCTGTGTGGGTGCAAAATGATGAAATCTTTACTTAATATATACTAAATCGATCTTCTGATATAAAGATAATTGAAAATGAATCTTGATGTGAATGGAATGGGAGAGGGAGCGGGGGATGGGAGGGGTGCGAGTGGGAGGGAAATTATGGGGGGGGGGGAAGCCATTGTAATCCATAAACTGTACTTTGGAAACTTATATTTACTAAATAAAAAAATAAAAAAATGCATCTAATGCAACTGAAGAAATGATTTTAGAATTTTATTTAATTTCAACTAAAATAAAAACTTAAAAAGCTATATGGGGCCTACAGCCTCTATATTAGATAGATAAGTTTTCCCAAAGATTTGTGACCTCTCTAAACATAAAATTTTATAACCTGTATTTTCTCAATGTTATATCTTAAGCATTTTTGTTTTAAAATTCATCAATCTGTTGCTTTATTCAGTTACAGTGATCTTCATTACATTCTTATTGTAAAATACTTATTTTTGGAAGGATGATCACAAATAGCATTATAATTTACAATTTTGTATATAAAGATTTTCACAGTTAAAAGTATTCTAAATGACAGCATACAAAGATTATTCAGAATTTTAGAGCTCTGATTACAGACCACCAAATAGCTCTCTGGAAGGTGAAGTAACTGATACACCCTAATGTGATGTGTGAATTCTTTCAAAATGCTTTTCCTATCAAATTATGTCACGAAATGATACAGCAAATGACATACAAGATGAAAAAAAGTTCAGTATCCCAGAGGGAATTTCTTTGAGTAGCAGTGAGACTGAATATAATATTTTCAGTAGATTTTCTCATTTTGTGAACTGTCTGACCATGAAAACTGCCTGCTCATGTTTTTTTTTTTTTTGCTGTTAATGTTTTGTTATGGATTTGTACATACTCTTTAGACACTGAAGTCATTAACCATGATTTTTAATTTTTCTTTGTCATTTGGAATTTTGAGTGATTTAAAGACATCTGGACAATGTCACAAATAAGATTAAAATACCTTTGCTGTTTCTAAGTTAGGCCTTTCTGAAGTTAGAAAACACATCAACTTTGTTATAAAAATCATATTTTAGTTTCCCAATGAGTCTTTTCCTTAAAACCAGCTCACATTCTTGTACTAGCCGGTTTGGTGAGTGTATGGCATAGTTCCACCTGAAAAAGCACTCTGTAAATGCTACTACAGTTTTTGGCAAGGAGCAAAATGTGTTTGGATGTCAGCTTCCTTTGGTTCATTCATCTCCTTTCTGAATCTAAAATTCATGAATAGTGATTCGGCCAAACTGCTACAGAATTTGGATAAAGAGAAATGGAAACAGGCCTGGATGAGATAACTGAGCTAGGAAACTCTGTGCACCCTGGAGGGGTCCCAGAAAGATATGATCTAGCTACACAAATCAGTCACATACTCATCAGTGCACATGACTGCATCTGAACAAATCCTTGATGTGTTATGCCAGGAAAGCTGAAGCCTGGGGAAAATCAGGATGAAATGAAATAACCTAAAACAAATCAGTAAAATATTTCCTTTATTGCCTCTAAATATTTTTATGGATGGGTCAGCTTGGTCCCCAAACATGCAGTTGCCTAATTCTTTGGCCAACATGATAGAGTGATATCAGCGGGATAAGAATTTGGTTGCCTTATGCTCAAGGACTTGTATGGATGACAGTTTTGAATCCTGGCCCGTGGGGGACCACATGGCCTGATATGGCCACAATCATCTACACCCTGAAGTTCTTTAATTAACTCTTGATTTCCAAGTCCTTTCTCTCTTCTTCTAACCTCCATTGACTGCAGATGGCTAGAATTTCCATTAAAGAGCAAATAGTAGGAGGAAAAAAAAGGAACAAGTAAGATAGAGAATCAGAATAAATTTGGAACTAAAAGACAGTAAGCACATAAATTGATCAAATGATAAGAAAGTTAAGAAGGAAGGTATAACCTGTTGGCTTAAAAGCTTTCTCAAAAAGAAGATATAAACTAATATGAATATAAGTTCTTTTAAACTGAATTTAATGTTTATATTCCTTAGGCTATGCCAATTTTAAAATAATGATTTGTCATATAATAGTTGCTTATTTTTCTTTAGCCTCATTTTCAGAAATAGCACGTAATACAACTTTTCAGACTCCAAAATGTATTTTTGGTTATATGAATGTAATTATTTCACCCAAAGTTAAATTAATACTATTAATTAATAGTTTAATTAATACTATTTGTTTAATGCTAATATACGCCAGACATTGTTGGGAACAGTTTAACATGTGAAAGGTTTGCAGGCTTTCTTACAAAGAATCAGATGGTAAGTATTTTAGGCTTTGTAAGCCATGCTGTCTCTGTGGTCACTACTTAACCCTGCTGATGGAGAGGAAAGCATCCTCAGACAACACCTGCAGGAAGGCGTGCACCTTGGACCAATAAAATCATGGATGCTGAGACTTGACTTTCATGCAGTTTCACATCATGAAATACTACTGTCTCTTTCTCAACTCTTTAAAATGGTAAAAACAATTCTGGCTTGTGAACTGTGCCATAACAGGTGATGGGGTGGATTTAGCTTGTGGCTATCACAGTTGACCCTTGAAAGCATTGAATTTTCACACTAACCCTAAGTTATGATTCTTATTTCCTAGG
Source organism: Oryctolagus cuniculus (assembly GCF_964237555.1). NCBI lineage: Eukaryota > Metazoa > Chordata > Mammalia > Lagomorpha > Leporidae > Oryctolagus > Oryctolagus cuniculus. The sequence goes on along the minus strand of NC_091432.1, from coordinate 152,508,453 downwards.
TGAAGAGACTGATAGGAAAACAGTAACACAATAGTAATGTTCTAATTTTTAGACAGGTACTTTGAGTTTGAGAACATTTACTTATAATAATTTATGTTCGGAGAATTTACAATGTATAACAAAACCTATATATGAGGACAAGACATCACTTTAGAGCCTTAATTTTTCCTGACTTGTCATAAGTCTGAGTCCCTTAGCACATACTGTATTTTTTTCTTTTAGGACAAAGCTTCTACCTCCTTCTTTTCCTAGCACAGAGGACAAAACAGAAGACAGGGGATTACTGTTTTAATTTATAGCTGTCACGGCAGTGTATCTGTTTACCCAGATGTGGCACACCTGTCCAAATGCCTTTCCAGATGTGTTCACACCAGACATCTGGCATTTTAAGCCAATAAAATTATTGTGAAACAGTCTCATTTTAAGATGAATCCACACATCTCATGCTACGTTAAGTAGCTGTTAAATAATTCTACAGATGTCCTGATTTAACAGACAAACGCTGCTGTGTGTGGACTGAGTGTACTCCTGCTCTTCTCCATTCCTGAGGATCGTTCTCTACACGGTGAAGGAGAGTGCAGCAAACATGGAAAACTCACATCAATGAAGCTTTGGTTTATGGATCTCCTAAAAGGTCTGATTAAGATTTGTTTTTATTTCCCTTAAATTCTTGGCTAAAATCCTGTTGTGTGCATTATCTGCGGGCTTTAATGATTTATTTTTTTCCATGTCCTATTTTCTATTGTGTATGCTGTTTTTCCTACAGCCCACACCACAGCAAGGCCTGGCACCTTGCAAGGCAATGCTTACTGTTTGCTGGAGAAATCTTGCTGTCTTGACCCTCTGGTAGGTTAACAAATTCACTCAAACGCATGTGGGCTGACTCACATGACCCCCTTTCCTTTCTGAAAACTACAGGGTGCTCAATTATGCTTTGCATTAACAAGCTTTGAGAAACAGTGGGCTTTCCTCGTTTTTTTTTTTTTTTTTAACCCCAGTATTCCCTCTAATATCTGACAATAATTGATATAGAATTGAAAAGGCATTATAAAATTTATGGACTATGTATTTTTGGTATTTTGCCCCACAGTTTCTTCTCCTTAGCCTAAGAAAGATCTGAATGACTTTAAAAACAATTTTCATGAGCTTCATTTCTAAAACATTTACATTATGATCTGATTACTACATTGTGCAGACAAATAAAAAGGACGGGGGATGATCAGTGCTCCACCAGGTATAGAAAATTGTACTCTGGGTGTTAATAAAGAAGGAAAAGACCTTTTCCAGAAGTGAATAACCAAGTGAAATTACAGATAAGTCCAACAGAAATAAACAGCTTTACTAAAACCAACAGAAACATAATGATCACAAAACTAGCTCCTTCCAAAAGAGGCAGAAGAGGCTGGGATAGGAGGTCATGCAGGTGTAATGAACAAAGCAGACACTTTGAAAAACCTGAGGGAGACCTGGAAGGGTTAGCGCCTGAGCAAGCACCAGCAATGCACACGGGAAAAGAACTACGTTGAAAACCTAGAGAAAGCTGTGCCTGCTGTCCCCAGTGCACAACCACAGACTTTACCAGGTGCCACCATGAAGGGTCAGCAGGAGAGAGCTCGTGGTTGGCTCACAGTCACAGAAGACTGTGTTAGATTTAGAACTGGTGGTGTGCAGTACCTCCTTACAAGATAAATGGGTGGGAAAACTTCTGAACTCACAAGCACAAACCAACCAGAAACGTGGGTATCTCAACAAAAGCAGTGGCAGGTATCAGAACTAATGCTACTGTTGAAACAGACCAGATGAGGAAGCACATAACAGTGGTGAAGTGAGGCAGTAGCAGCTCCACTACTGTGGACAGAAGTGTGCTGTGAGCTGGCAACCATTCAGTGCATGGCCAATGTCCACTGTGGCTGAAATTTTTTTTTTTTTTAGTTGACTGTCAGCTGTGCCATACTGTTATACAGTAAGGGTGTTTTAAAGTTTTTTTTTTTTCTTTTAAGTTGATAAGCTGTTTTACTCAACTGTAAGAACAGCATCTGAAATTCCCCCAAACTATTCCCCCACCCCCAACATTTTCACCTTTAAGGAACTGCTGCTTCTGCTCTAAATCCATGCAGTGGAAGCTGACAGTGAAAGTAGAAGGACTTTTGGGTGACAGTGAGCATGTGTACATGATGGCTGTGGTAACAGAAGAGGAACATGGACCTTATATATTTCCACTGGCTCTAGCAATGTAATTTAATAGCAATGAGGATCAGAGGATAAGGTGGAAATAACATATGGTCTAAAAAACCCTTAAAAGTATACTTTGACGGTGCCTATGAAATCTACCTTGTTATGGTAGATGTCTGGTACATCCTAGATTCCCTCAGTGGAATCAGGAAAGATCATGGTTCTCAGAGTGAGGCATGGAACTGGGTTTTATTTTTGTTTTCAGTTAGGCAGTGTTGAATAAAAATGATTTGGAATACAACTCTGAAAGACCTGTCAGGAAGTAGAAAATGAATGAAACATTAGAGGGAAAGGTTCAGAAAAATCAGTCAAAGTAGTCTTCCCTTCAGCTCAAAGAAGTTATAGGAAGAGAAAACAGAGAGGATCACTAGCCATCATGAAATGCAAATAAAAACCACAATGAGGTATCATCTCGCTGTAGTTACAATAGTTATTACCCAAAATTCAAGGGATGACAAGTGCTGGAGGAGTTGTGGAGAAAAGTGTTGTTGGCAGGAATGCAAATTAGTACAACCATTAGGGAGATAACAGTATGGAGATGCCTCAGAAAGTTAGAAATAGATCTACCATATGACCCTGCTTTCCCGCTTCTGGGAACAAACCCAAAGGCAGGGAATACAAAAGCATATGACAGATACTGTGCTCCCAGGTTTATAGCAATCCAATTCACAATGAGCAAAGATATGGAATGAACCTAGACATCTATCAGCTAATGACTGGAGAAATAAAACGTGGTATATATACATGATGGAATGTTATTCAGCCATAAAAAAGAATGAAATCCTGACATTGTGCAACAAAATTGATGGAATTAGAGATCAATATGCTAAGTGAAATAAGCCTCACATAGCAAGATAAATATCACACGTTTACTCTTACATGTGGAAGTTCGTTTATACAGGGAGTATTAAAATGGCATGGAAGTTATATTATTTAGATACAGTTATAAGTGGTCTTCAACGAATTATGTCATCTTCACGTTGATATATCCTTTCCTCACTCATTGATCCTTGTCATGAATCCCACATTTTGTATTATTAATATCCATGTTTTCAAGAAAAATAGCATATGTATATAATATCCTATAAATGAAATGAATATTTAAAAATGTTAGAATTATTAGCTTATAAAAATAAAAAAATAAAATAATAAGGAATAATAAATAAAGCATTCATTTAATTAAATCTACAGGCTAAAAGGCCCAAGGAAGGCCAGGGTGGGGGAAACAAAAGACCGGTACCAAAAGTGATCCTCCTTTACGTTTCAGAATATCCAACATTAATAGCAGACTCTCAAACTTTAATAAAAACAGGCTGTATATAGAGAATATGGGTTGTTGAAAGAGAACATTAGCAGACCATAGAATAATGTTTTCAGAATGGTTTTATCTGAGAATGCTATACCTAGCCAAAACATCAACCAAATGTGTGTGCAGAATATGGACATTTTTAGACTTGAATGGAATTTAAAAATTACTCCAAGGATCCTTTTGAAACCTTATTCAGAAAGTTTAAGGACATGCCTCATTAAAATCAAGAAGAAACCATGGTAGAGGACAACATAGGCTCCAGAAAACAGGAAAAAGTTAAGTGAACTCCCAGAACAATGGTTAAACAAGGCACAAGAAAACAAGCAGTCTCTACTAGAAGAGGAAGACAAAGACTTCCACAAGAAGATTAAAAAAAAAGAACTGAAATACCATCTGATGTGTTGAGCATGCTTTCAAAGATTTCATGGATCTGTTGGTTTATCAGAAAAGAATCAGCTTGAGATACACAACAAACTGATGCAAATAAAAATGTAAAGCAATTATTAATGCCAGCAGGAAAAAAGTGGACCAAGATGAATAAAATTATAATTTACTGCTTAGCTCATAAATTGAGAATACTTACATGTTATATAATGTGAACAAACACTGGATTATAGAAAAACTGATATATAAATGTCAAAAGGATGCGGGAAAGTAAACAAGGTAGAAATGTTAATATATGTTTTTTTATTATTTTAAAGTTTTTATGTATTTCTACTGTTTTTGAGAGAGAGAGAGAGAGAGAGAAGAGAGATTGGTTGATTTTCCATCAGCAGGTTCATGCCCCTCTTGAGTCTGCCACATGGGTGGCAGGAACCCAAGTACTTGGGCTATCATCTGATGGCTCTTAGCTGCACTAGCATAAGGTTAAATAAAAAAGAGAGGAGCAGGGACTCAAAGCCATTCCAATATGGGATGCAAGTATCAGAAGTGGTTACTTAACTGCTGTGCCAGACACCCATAGTCCCACCCCGACCGACAGCATGATTTTAATCCACAAGAAGATGATACCCTTGACAAATCCAGAAGTAACAGCACAAACACAACATCTATAAATACGATGGAAACAACAGAAACCAAGGGTTAAGGCCTGGGGATGTGGCTCTGGCTGTTAGTGTTGTGGTGGGATGGCTGAGGAAGTGCTGTTTTTTAAAACTATGCATCTTGGGGGCCGGTGCTGTGGTGCAGCGGGTTAAATCCCTGGCCTAATGGAAAGCCAAGACACTCTGGCAAAAAAAAAAAAAAAAAAAAAAAAACCCTAAATGAAAGATCTCTGTGAGTGAGATCCCAGTGGAAAGAACAGGTCTTCAAAGAAGGAGGTGCCTTTCTCTGAAGGGAGGAGAGAACCTCCACTTTGACTATGACCTTGTCTAAACAAGATAAGAGTCGGAGAACTCAAGGGGCTTCCATAGCCTTGGAAACTCATGACTGGAGCATAGGGAGATTACTGATGCCATAAACAGGAGTGTCAATTTGTAAAGTCAACAACAGGAGTCACTGTGCACGTACTCCTCATGTAGGATCTCTGTCCTTAATGTGCTGTACATTGAGACTTAATGCTATAATGAGTACTCAAACAGTATATTTCATTTTGTGTTTCTATGGGGGTGCAAACTGTTGAAATCTTTACTTAATGTATACTAAACTGATCTTCTGTAAAAAAAAAAAAAAAAAAAAGAAGAAGAAGAAATTATCAATTCCCAACTTGACTCTCACTGGGATTAAACATGACAATAGGTCTGATCTGATTTCATCATCATTTAAAAAATCATCTATTATTTTTCACTTTATGTTTCTGTGTGGGAGCAAACTGTTGAAATCTTTACTTAATGTATGCTAAACTGATCTTCTGTATATAAAGAGAATCGAAAATGAATCTTAATGTGATTGGAAGGGGAGAGGGAGTGGGAAAGGGGAGGGTTGCGGGTGGGAGGGACGTTATGGGGGGGAAGCCATTGTAATCCATAAGCCGTACTTTGGAAATTTATATTCATTAAATAAAAGTTAAAAAAAAAAATCCCTGGCCTGAAGTGTTGGCATCCCATATTGAGTCCCAGCTGCTCCTGTTCCGATCCAGCTCTCTGCTATGGCCTAGGATAGCAGTAGAGGATGGCCCAAGTCCTTGGGCCCCTGCACCCACATGGGAGACTCAGAAGAAGCTCCTGGCTCCAGGGTCCTGGCTTTGGATTGGCACAGCTCTGGCCGTTGCAGCCATCTTGGGAGTGAACCAGTGGATGGAAGACTTGTCTCTCTGTCTCTACCTCTCTATTTCAAATAAATAAAATAAATAAATAAAAACAACTATGCATCTTGTGGTTATTTAGCTTTGTAGAGCCTATTATTTGATAAAAAATAAAAATGTATCTTTAGGGGCCAGTGCTTTGGCGTAGCTGGTAAAGCTGACGCCTGCAGTGCCAGCATCCCCTATGGGCGCCAGTTCGAGTCTTAGCAGCTCCACTTCCGATCCAGCTCTCTGCTATGGTCTGGAAAAGCAGGAGAAGATGATCCAAATCCTTGAGCCCCTGCACCCACTTGGGAGACACAGAAGAAGCTCCTGGCTCCTGGCTCCTGGCTTCAGATTGGTGCAGCTCCAGCCACTGCAGCCAACTGGGGAGTGAATCAGCGGATGGAAGACACCTCTCTCTCTCTCTCTGCCTCTCTTTCTCTCTCTGTGTAACTCTGACTTTCAAGTAAATAAATAAATCTTTAAAAAAATATATCTTTAAATTTACAGAAAAGGACATACTGATTCACAAATAAAATATAAAATTCTGGTCTGATACATACATACATACATACATGTGCTAGGGGCTAGCACTGTGGCAGGCTAGGTCTCCACCTGTGGTGCCAGCATCCCATTTGGGTGCCAGTTCATGTCCCAGCTGCTCCTCTTTTGATCCAGCTCTCTGCTATTGCCTGGGAAAGCAGTGCAAGATGGCCACAAGTGCTTGGGCCCCTGCACTGGCATGGGAGACCTGGAATAAGCTTCTGGCTCCTGGCTTTGGATCAGCCCAGTTCTGCCGTTGCGACCATTTGGGCAGTGAACCAGCAGACAGAAGACCTTTCTTCCTGTCTCTCCTTCTCTCTGTAACTTTACCTCTCAAATAAATAAAAATCTTTAACAAAAAAAAGAAAGAGAGAAGAAAATAAAATGTGCTAACTTGGTATCAAAATTATCAGTATGTTAGAAAAAATTAACAGTATATTTATTTTAAGAATGATATAGAAAAGCAGCCAATAAGTGAGTGATAACTGGTGCTAAGTTGATAAACACCACCCAGAAAACTAGAAGGTTTTAACTCCTACTTGTCCCCCAGTTACTGCATAAAGGAGGAGACTTTTCAGATTGAAAAAGGCAGAGATCAGTAAGAAGAAAATGAGCCTACAAGAGGGCACCATGATTGCTTTAAATGAGATCAAATCTCTTTAGCTGGAAACTTGACATTTTAAGACAATACATCAGTTGAGTTGCAGTTATTACCATTTTCATGAACATCAGCTTATAACATTAGCAAGGCGATCAGGGACTGGGCTCTAAGGATGCTTAATTTTAATGGGAAACAGGTACAGAATGAACTGTGCATGGAAGGGAGTTGGATCCTTGCTGTACTGGGAAAACCTGAGCTGCTCTAAGTGCAGCGTGGAGCTGCAGGCACCCATCCACAGCACCTGCCAGACAACAGGACAGGCAAGTGAGCAGGTGTGGCAGATGAACCGCCCTGACTCTAGGTATGTGTCTACAGCTCGTAATTCCTGTGCAAGAGCTGGTTTCTTGAACATCTGCCTGCGCCAGGTGGTTCATGTGTGGCCCCAATTAATCCACACAACTTTGTGAGATAAAGGCTTAAGTTTAAATTTCCCCTGCTACAAAGTCCATGATTTTTCTAAGTCATGTAGACTCAATGGTGAGGAATATTTTAAGAGTAAAGCCATTCAAAATAAGCAACATGTAGAGGATGCTGGAGAGTATCTCTGGGGCTGAGACCGCACAGGTCAATGTGGTAGTCAAGGGGGCTGTCAGGAGAGCATGGTTCTCAGCCTGGTCCCAAGGCTATTGGGAAGTCCTTTTGTCCCTGCGCGCTCCTTCTCCTGATCAGAGGGTCAGCTACATAACATTTTAACATGAAATAAAATGGAGAGACATTAACAGAACCCATGTCTTCAGCTATTATTTTTAATTATTATTTTAGTATTCACCTTTTCTTTGAAACCTGCATTTCAATGCATTTCAAATGGCAGCTCTTGCAAAAACTGTTATTTCAAGGCACTGAAAACCTGGAAATGACTGAGGAGCCCCTAAAATCACCCAAGAAACATCAAAGAATTCACTACTGCCCTGTGAAATGGAAACAGCTGTTTCTAGCACACACTCTTCCCCTGATCTCTCAATTAACTTTTAGGGACAAGTGGGAAGCTCTGAGTGCCTAATGTGTTCAGCACCACGGTAAAGTGGGGGCCTCAATCGCCTCCCATGAAGCTAACTCAGGGGAGGGGGAGTCTATGGGAATGGCTTAGCTTCAAACAGCTTAGAGTATTAGTAGGCTAAGTGGCATCTTTGATAAGCACTGGGTAATAAGAAAAGTTACTTAGCATTTCTGAGATCCTCAGCCCTCTTTTGTTCAAGAGAGAAAATGTCAACAGCTCTTGTCAAAAAGAATATGGAAATCAGAAGCAAAGCATGCACAACACCAATGTTTAATAAGCAGATACTGGGGGATGTGTGTCTGGCAAAGTGGTTGAGGCTCTGCCTGGGATGCCTGCATTCCAAACTGGAGAGCCTGGGTTTGAGCCTGGCTCCAATCCTGATTCCAGCTTCCTATGATGATGCTTCTAACCTTTGAGTCCTTGCCACCCACAGGAATGAGGTCTAGGCCCCTGGCTTTGACTTGACCCAGACCTGACTGCTGTGGGCTTTTGGGGCTCTTCTGATGGAAGAAGTCTATCTTTGTCTCGCTGCCTTTTCAGTAAATAAAAGTAAATAATAATAAAAAATCAGTGGCTACTGGTCCATTGAGGTAGGAGACTACCCCCTGAGCCAGTCCCAGATGCTAGATCAAGGCTGCTCCTATTGTCCAAACCAGATTCTACCACAAAGGCCCTGACACCTCAGGACATGGGGTCAGGGGAAGGGCATGCTTCTCGCTTGCAATCTGCTTCCGACAGACTTTCAGTCACAGCTACGCCCTTGTTGGCACTGAGCTTCGCGTCCGGATCCACCTCCACCCTCCATGTTCTCAGCCTTAGCATTCATGAGGGATATGGGGCTCTGTTTTCACTCTGACCCAGGTTCTCAATCCTCCTCATGATGGTGTTTTGACGATTGTTTCCCCCTGGCTTCTCAGGCTTCGACCTGCTTGCAGCCTCATCCGAACATCTCCTTACTTCCAGTCTCTCACGGCAGGAGAGGCTGGAATGTACAGAGGACATGTGCTGCCACCAGACAGACCCAGACAGACAAAGCCAGGATCAAGCACCTCATTCCCGGCTAGCCCTCATTACAAACTCCCAGAGTCCCATAATGGAACATCTTTTAGGAACAGGCAGAAAACCCTCAGAATGTTAGCAGGTCCTTCTCACCCTTCCTTTGCTCTACAGATGGGAATAAGTTTCCGATGAGAACAGAGGTACTTAAGAAACACTTTACATAATTGACATGCTAAGTGCCTATCATTTCCCCCTAGTTGCTAACACAAGGGTACTTCAAAAAAGTTTGCATAAAAATGGAATTAAAATATAAGTTTATTTGGTGTCAAAATATTTTCAAATTCATGAACAGATTTTTCATAACACCGATTTTCTGTGAACTTTTAGAAGACCCCTCAAACTGAGACTTGTATTGGTCTCCCAGGCCAGCAGCAGTTGGTCTAGTTCCACTCACTGTACACAACTGGAAGAAATGATCTAGCATTTCTACAAAGGTTTATTTTTTAAAAAAATTTATTTTTTATTTTTTGACAGGCAGAGTGGACAGTGAGAGAGAGAGACAGAGAGAGAAAGGTCTTTCTTTGCCGTTGGTTCACCCTCCAATGGCCGCCGCGGCCCGCATGCTTCGGTCGGCGCACCACGCTTTGATCCGATGGCAGGAGCCAGGTACTTATCCTGGTCTCCCATGGGGTGCAGGGCCCAAGCACTTGGGCCATCCTCCACTGCACTCCCTGGCCACAGCAGAGAGCTGGCCTGGAAGAGGGGCAACCAGGACAGTATTCGGCGCCCCGACCAGGACTAAAACCCGGTATGCCGGCGCCGCAAGGCGGAGGATTAGCCTAGTGAGCCGCGGCGCTGGCTGAAAGGTTTATTTTTAAAGATTAATTTATTTATTTGAAACACAGAGTTACACAGAAAGGTAGAGACAGAAAGAGAAGTCTTCCCAAATGGCCGCAACAGCCAGAGCTGTGCTGACTCAAAGCCAAGAGCCAGGAGCTTCTTTTGGGTCTCCCACATGGGTGCAGGGGCCCAAGCACTTGGGACATCTTCCACTGCTTTCCCAGGCCATCAGCAGAGAGATGGATTGAGGGCAGGAGCAGCTGGGACTCGAAGCAACGTCCATAAGGGATGCCAGCACTATAGTTGGTGGCTTTAGCCACTATGCCATGGCACCAGCCCCAAGAACATTTTTCAAATTATTGACTATAATCCACAGTAAGAAATTCTAAGACAAAAATCTTATAGTTCCTTTTGAACAAAAATAAGGAATATCTGCATGGATGAACCACTTCAATTACACCAAGCCTTACATTTGGTATAGTGACTTGTACGCTGTTCTCTCAATCTTTCTTAAACGTGAAGCAGAAAAACCAAGCAAGCAATCAAACATTCCTGCCTCTTCCCCACAGTTTTAATCCTAATGCAGTTTTCCTTACTTATCAAATATAGATGAGGGCTTTCCAAGACCATTTTCTTAAATGTGAAGAGGGTTTTATGATAGTATGATTCTATCACATAAATTAGAAAAAGGAATCATTCAAGTCAAAGTCATTTCCAAGCTGCTGTACAGAGGCTGACTCCACTCTCCAGCTAGGTGGAGCAGCTCTCTAAATATGCCACCATTTCTTGGTTCTGTTGCCTTATTTCCACCCCTTTAAAGGCTTTCAAATCATGAAGCTGCAAAAAAGTGTCTCCCTCCTCTGAAATCATACAGGGTCTGTTAACAACCCATGTGGAGCTAACCCCTCCTACCACACCAGCCCTGACAACTGCGGCCTTCTCGGGGGTCAGGACCACAGCTTACTTGTCAACACTCTCACAATACCCAAGTATCACCTTGTGACGGCAGGTGGTCAACACATTTTTGGTGGGTGAATGAACACTTGGCCCAAGTGTGAAATGTGCATCTGTCCAAGCCAGAGAGGGCGATGCTGCTGTAAAGTGATTTAAATGCCCACCGACTCAATGAGTCCAGTGAGCACCCAATGCTGCTTTGCCTTAGCAAGTTTTCCCCTTTCAGTGTATTCCTTTCAATCCTTCCCCACCTTACAGTCTAAACAACAGCCACCCTGTGGTGCCGGTAAAGTCCCATTTAGCGATTAAAGGTGATTACAGAAACTATTAGGCATCTGCTTTCCTCGGTACTCCAGGCATGGGAAATCAGTAACCGCGTACCTTTCCCTCCACAAAGCCACTGCGCCTCATACCTTGATTCTGGCAAGGTTTCCCCCAGCTTCCTTTGTGGTCTTGCCTCGCTAAGATCTGCAATAAGTTCCACATTTTCTCTGGAGATATTTAGAAAAGAAGAGAAACAGTCTAGTGTGGGTTGAGTGGTCTCCCTATCTGAGAATGTGGACCTGTACTGAAACAAATACATGCACCTGGAACATAACCAGTACAATGAAAGCAGCAGGTGCAGCATTCTTCCCTTAAGCAATTGATAAGCAGTCTTTTTAGTTAACTGGGTGTGTTCCATGAAGCTCAGTAAAGACAAAATATGCATAACCGTGGTTAGCCTAGAAGTAGGCAGAAATTTTATAATGGGGATGAATGGATTTGCTGGGAAAGAGGGGTAGAAAGAGCTGTAACCTCACTCAAAGCAATGCTACCCCTGGGTGGATATCAAGAGTTGGAACGTGTATCTGAACCAACAGCTCTTCCTTCTCCTGAGTCACAAACAAGGAGGGCCTTTCACTTCTTGTAATCTGAAATTGATGGCTGTTATCAGGACAACTAGGAAAGGAGGAAAGCAAAAGAGACCTACAAAAAAAAAAAAAAAAAAAAAAAAAAAAAACAAAAAAAAACAAGACACGCACACACACACACAACAACAACAACAGTCAAAAGAAAGAAGTCAGCACAGTTACGATATTAATTCTAACAAACGTCGAAGCTGTGGCTCTGCCATGGGAAATGAATAACTGGACCTGGAATGAAGCAGCACTGCCCTGAGCAGTGCCGGCAGCAGGCATGCAGTGCTCACACTCGGGCTGGTGAGACTCCTCTCTGAGTGTGTGCCACTGGATGGCAGAATGGCTTCCTCTGAGCTTCAGCAGGCACCGGTGGGGAGGAAAGAAACTCATTGTTTTCAAACCTGCAGTCATTTGCAAGTTAATCACTTTGGCAAGTATTTTTGTCTGCAGTTGAACTGTCAAACAGATAATAAAACAAACTAAACACGATGCAGAGAGGGCTCTGGGAAAAGCTGCAGTTAATGTACCTCAGTCAAAATGGCAGGAACATCCAAAAGTACTACAAAAATCTGAAAACTGGAGAATCTGAAAAGGCTAGGCTGAGTTCTAGTGTTTCATTTAAAGCCTTATCAACAGGAAGTGACTCTATTTGAGTCTGTAACAAATATTCATGCTGTTGCAATAACTTGCCCTGGGCAGGTGGAGTGCCTACTCAATATGTTTGCTAAATAGACCGATTGCCAGGCTGAGAGGAGTTGATAGGATTGCGTTTAACAAGTGCATTACACTCCCACTCAAGCTCTAAGGAATGAAGCTGCAGGGCAGTGCAGAGTTCATCCAGTTCCAATCTCCTCTGTTTACAACGGCTCCAGCCTCAGCCTGCAGAGGTTAGAGAACTTGCTCCCAAACCCACAAAGTATTTACACTGAAGCTAAGGCTAGAACTCGAGTTCCTCAACCTTCACTCCGAGGATTTCTGTTTCTTCATTTTGTTAGACAGAACACCTATATGTCGTTAAGTTTCTTAACCCCAAACTCCATGTTTGTGAAATCTCAGTGGGTTTTTACAGAAGTTATTCTGCCTATGAATTTTGTCTTTTTTCCCCCTTACCAAATGATTTTAAATTTTGGTGAATTTCAAAATTTACACTCTTTTAGATGAAAATTTCATTGCCCCTGCTTAGGAATTCTTTTCATAAGTTGGTAGTTGGAAATACATGTACAGTTTTGAAGTCACATACTTTAGGCGTGCATTCTCTAATATAACCATCAGGAGGTGGACACACACACACACACACACACACACAACCTTGAAGAAAACAGTTCAGGTAAAAGATGAAATTGCTGCAGAAGGCACCTCTTAGTGTTCGCTGCCAGCACTGTAACATGTTTTCTTGGGTTTCAGATGGCAAATGGGCTCCTTGCGAGAGGATGGCTCTGTGGGCACTGCTGCCTTCAGGCTGAGGTGGGCTAAGCCCAAGCACTTCTCTTCAGTGAAAGAGCAAGCGTGCTTTAAGACAGTAAAAGAAGCCTGAGATCAGACCCACATCTCAACAAAATCTTGAGAATCCTCAGCATTATATGGACATGGCTGGGGTGATACAGGAAGTCTAATCTGATTATTTAAACAACACTCATGATGTAGATAAAGCTAGTTTTCTTCCCTAGGTAAGTATGGATATGCACAATTGCTTTCTGATAACCGTGATGATTATTCTTCAGTACGCTTTCAAAACCATTATGGTTACCATATGAAAAACAGGAAGGCGCTGGATCTTCCTTTGAGAAACTAATATATCTGAAGTTAAAAAATTCGTGAGGCAACGGCATACCTAACAATATTAAATTACTGTGTGTGCTCACTAAATGTAGCCACAGCTCCCTAATTTGAAACAATAAAAACAAAATTTCTCAAACATCTTCTGTCCCGACTGCCTTAAATATTACTTCTCTTGTTTGTGTGTTGCAGTCAACTTTATATACCCAAGTCAAGGAAACAACCCTCTTGAGAGCCAAATGTTGATTGAACCCCACCCCCGCCCCGTGAGCCCTGATAAATGAAATAGAGACAGGATGCTGGAGGAGCATGGAGAGATGTTCGGCCTCCCTGTGACTTAGCCTCAGTAAGGACAGTACCCCAGCACCTTGTTGCCAGCAACCCCCGACCCACTGTTAGGTGTAAACCTAGGTGTGTCTCCTTAGGGCTGTGTCTCTGGAAGGCAGGGTTAAACACCTTCTGTTTCTGTTCTTGCTGCACCTGGATTTTCTGCTGTGGGAAGCTTCAACACCACGTGGCACTGTACCTCTCCTCTGGAGTTTCTCCTAGTAGGTTGGAAGCTTCTTAAGGACTGGGCACCCACGCGCTCTCTACAGCATCCCAAGCATGTAGCACAGTTCCTGGAATATTGCATCTGTATTGCTTGACAAAACATGCCAGTGTACAAAACATGTTTTTTGTGTAACACTGAAGTTCCCAAACTATGACAGCGATATTCTTTCAATGCTCCAAGTAAAATGAACAAGCAAGCATTGGTGAGATACAGATTCCATGTTCTGCCATCATCACGCTCCCTGGCTGGGATGGGATATAGCTGCAGAACCTTGAGGGCAGATACGGTGCAATCCGGTGCAGTGGGCATCTTAGGACTGGTGAAGTCACGCTTTTGGCTGTGTCTGTGCTGTGCACAGGACTGGAGGATCAACAGGAGGAGTATGTAACAGGAAGGATGGTTTAAGACCTGTCAGCTGAGACACCTCAGGAGCCTCATTTCACCTCCTGGTGGGAAACCACATGCTACAGCTACGATTTCTTTCTTTTTTTTTTTTTTTTTTTTTTTTTTTTGACAGGCAGAGTGGACAGTGAGAGAGAGAGACAGAGAGAGAAAGGTCTTCCTTTGCCGTTGGTTCACCCTCCAATGGCCGCCGCTGCAGCCGGCGCACCGCGCTGATCCGATGGCAGGAGCCAGGATCCAGGTGCTTTTCCTGGTCTCCCATGGGGTGCAGGGCCCAAGCACTTGGGCCATCCTCCACTGCACTCCCTGGCCACAGCAGAGAGCTGGCCTGGAAGAGGGGCAACCGGGACAGAATCCGGCGCCCTGACCGGGACTAGAACCCGGTGTGCCGGCGCCACAAGGTGGAGGATTAGCCTATTGAGCCACGGCGCCGGCCAATTTCTGAAAAGCAGAAACTGCAGACAGTGACCAGGCTGGAAGCTTGGTCTGCCTTTGGCAGAGATCAGTAGCGCCCATTCAAATGTATTTCTCTCCTGTCCCACAACACCAAGGCAGGACAACCCGCAGATGCCCTAGACCACAAATAGTGCTCAACTCCACTTATACCTACTATGTTTGTCCTATATAGGGTGAGCATCCCTAACCGAAAAATCCAAATTCTAAAACGTCTCATACGTTGCAAGTATTATGGCACACATGGAGAACTCCTCCCCTGATCTCAGGGGATGGGTCACAGTCAAGACACAGGAGCACTAAAAATACTATGTTACATTGCCTTCAGGCTGTGCGTACCAGGTATACACAAAACAGAAATGAATTTCCTGTTTAGATTTGTGTCCCATCCCCAAGACATTTCATTAAAAAATCTGCAAAATTTCTGAAATCTGAAACACTTTGGGTCCCAAGCAAGGCTGGGGGACACCAAACCCATACATACTCACCTGTGATAAAGTTTAACGTTCAACTTAGGCACAGCTAGAGATTAACAACAGTAACTAATCATACACTAGGACAACTATGCTGTTACACGAGTTATTTAAAACTCACACACTGTGCCTGGAATTTTCAGACTGTGGCAAACTGCTGGTGACTAAAAGTGTGGCACAGGGAACTCTGGCTAAGCGGGGGCAGTGCGGAAACAGAACTGTGGCTACAGCAGAGACTTCCCAGCCGGATTCTGCAGGGAGCACTCTGGGGGGGTGTACAGGACCCGTGACTTAGCTCCTACAATGCAGCCTGGTGCAGGGAATGGCGGGACAATGACCCGAGGAAACCTCAGTTCCCCACTGGAGAACTGGGCCGCTTCCTTAGATGCTCACCAAGCACTGCATTTTCAGGATCCTTTACAGCAACAGCTGAGCTCTCCTCTCACTAGGAAATTCTCTAAGGAAAAACTGGACTGAGGGAGGAGATGGCGGCCTCATTTCCCCTCACACTGCTACACTTCCAGCTGCCTTGTCTGTGAGATGAAAAGCCCAAGTAAAATCCTTTCGGACTCTAAAATTCTGTGACTCATGGCACTCTCATTCCCCCCCGAGACACACTGCGTTCCTTCCGGCTTGCTGGCCTGCGCTGCACCTCCCAAAGCCCACTCCTGAGCTGCCATTCCCCCGATACTGGCTTGTTATCTGCACTCTGCGCGTCGGCCATTCCTGGGATCAGAGCCCTAAATTCAAGCCCTGAGCTCATATTTGAAAGTTCTGGCACCAACCCGAGTTGCTGAAATTCTAGAAAGGAACAGACTTCCTATGAAATTATTGCAGTGAAATGGAACCTCCAAGTCACGCTTTGCTTGCGTTGAAACATACACATGTTGAAAATTCATAACTGTCTCCCAGTAGAGCACTATCTATCCCCATGAGCACCACAAGTGAGTTCTCAACTATTTGTTGTTGTTGTTTTTTAACACAGCAAAGCGACCATTCTTAAGCACCTATGAGGACAAAAAAGCCTTTCCTACTTCAGGCTAAAATTTCCTACTTCAGGTCAAAGTATCAGCCTTCACCAGACCTGCAAATAATTATCAGTCGCCAATGTCCTGCCAGGTTAATGATCTCTTCCTATTCTCGCAGCATCACTCCCACGTCCACCAAGACACTTTCTTTCACTGCCCCCCTCTCTGCTGCCCTCAACTCAGAAACGTTTGCTAGGAGAGTGGGAACTGTTCACACGACTCTCACTTCTCTATCACTCAGAGTCCAGCACCCGTGCGTACTGACTGGGTCCTGTCTCCAATTTCTACCGGCACAGAAAATGTCTTCGATAACATTTTCCACCACCGTTACTGAGCCATCAGCAGCACCCTAGTACTCCCACTGTGTCCTGGTTATCAACTTCCTAAGACACTCATGTTCCATAACTGCATTGCTGGCTTCCCCCAGCTGTGTGCAGCCATTACCGCCATCGGCGTCCTCCAATTTCGTTCACTGCACACAAACCTCCCATTGGTCTATCCAGAGGGTTTTTTCGACTTCCAACAGTTCAAAACCTAGCTCCAGCATCACTGAAGTGCTTTAGTTTCCTCCTGATCAAAAAACTGTAATCCTTTCCCCACATATAAATATCATACACACTTCAACTGCTTTAAATTTTCTAAGTCTGTTAAATCCAAATATGCCTTACAAACTAAAAGCAAAATTCTAAAAGGCACAGACATCACCATTCCATCTATAATATTTGTTGATTAAATAGTGTACAATATAGAAACTTAAGCTAAATCAATGTCAAAGAAACCTCAACGGGAGATTATTTCTCCAACACTAGGACCCATCTTTCATACTGTGTGTGCTGTGTTATGCAAAGGTGCTTCCCCACACTTGTTTTTGGTTTTATTTTTAAGCCATCTACAAATTAGCCTCTTCTCTAATATAGGCTGCCTGTAATTTTTGTCCTATTTTTCTTTAAGGTTATTCAACACAGGCATCTACACATAAGGGCTACACAACTTAACTGAAAGATATGGTCAACACCACAAATGTTCAAAAAAAATGATCAGAGTCAGTGAACTCAGGGGGCTTCCATAGCCTTGGCAGCTCATGACAAGAGCCTAGGGTGATTACTGATGCCATAAACAAGAGTGTCAATTTGTCAAGTCAACAACAGGAGTCACTGTGCACTTACTCCTCATGTAGGATCTTTGTCCTTAGTGTGCTGTACATTGAGATTTAATGCTATAACTAGTACTCAAACAGTATTTTTCACTTTATGTTTCTGTGTGGGAGCAAACTGTTGAAATCTTTACTTAATGTATGCTAAACTGATCTTCTGTATATAAAGAGAAACGAAAATGAATCTTGATGTGAATGGAAGGGGAGAGGGAGTGGGAAAGGGGAGGGTTGCGGGTGGGAGGGATGTTATGGGGGGGAAGCCATTGTAACCCATAAGCTGTACTTTGGAAATTTATATTCATTAAATAAAAGTTTAAAAAAAAAAAAGAATACATTGAGGGGGCTGGCACTGTGGTGTAGCGGGTAATGCTGCTGCCTGCAGTGCTGGCATCCCTTATGGGCGGTGGTTCAGTCCCGGCTGCTCCACTTCTGATCCAGCTCTCTGCTATGGCCTGGGAAAGCAGTGGAACATGGCCCAGGTCTTTGGGCCCCTGCATCTGTGTGGGAGACCCAGAAGAAGCTCCTGGCTTTGGATTGGCTCAGCTCTGGCCATTGTGGCCACCTGAGAGTGAACCAGCGGATGGAGGACCCCCTCCCCCCACTGCCTCTTTGTGGCTCTGCCTTTCAAATAAGTAAATAAATCTTTTCAAAAAAGAGAATACATCTATACAATATTAGTCAGAAAAAAACAGTTGCATATTCAAATAGTACAAATCATTTGTATGATGTATTTGTGTTTTAGTAGTTACTGATTTATAAAGTAATTTTTTTTTTGACAGGCAGAATTAGACAGTGAGAGAGAGAGAGAGAGAGAGAAAGGTCTTCCTTTTTCTGTTGGTTCACCCCCCAAATGGCTGCCACGGCCGGCACGCTGCACTGATCCGAAGCCAGGAGCCAGGTGCTTTCTCCTGGTTTCCCATGCGGGTGCAGGGCCCAAGCACTTGGGCCATCCTCCACTGCACTCCCTGGCCACAGCAGAGAGCTGGACAGGAAAAGGAGCGACAGGGACAGAATCCGGCACCCCAACTGGGACTAGAACCCGGGGTGCCAGCGCCGTAGGTGGAGGATTAGCCAAGTGAGCCACGGCACCGGCCTATAAACTAATTTAATTACAAGTTTTATAAATGAAAAATGTGTATATGGGAAGAAAACTTCAACATCAAAATACATAACAAAGATGGGCAGGCATTGTGGTGCAGCAGGTTAAGTCACCACTTAGGACACCCACATCCCCTACTGGAGTCCCAGCTACACCACTTCCGATCCAGCTTCCTGCAAATGTGCCTGGGAAGCAAAAGATAATAGTTCAAGTATGTGAGTCCTTGCATCCCACGCAGGAGACCTGGATGGAGTTCTAAACTCACGGCTTTGGCCAGACCCAACCCTGACTACTGTGGGTATTTAGAGAATGAATCAGGATGGAAGATCTCTCACTCTCTCTGTCATTCTGCTTTTCAAATGAATGAATGAATGAATGAATGAATGAATAAATCTTTAGAAACAAGCAAAATACATACAAAGAAAGATAAGTATTTATTCTATCTCCAATCCTTGCTACTCTTCCATTTTCTCCTTTATCATCTCAGACAAATTTTATGTATCTATATTTAATATGCACATAAACATTTATAAACACTGTAATTACATTCTATTTTTAGAAAATGAAATAATAATGAATTGCCTATATTTTGTTTTTATTCACTTGAAAAGTTTTTGAAGCTATTCTATATTAGCACACAAATCTAGCTTACATATTTTCAAGAATTTGAATATCAGTTTTCTGAAAATTTTAACTTAATGTATATCCTCTCCTTTTTTTTTTTTACCATTTCTGCACACTCATTTTTGTAGAAATGTGCATAAGTAAGTGAACTTTGTGGGGAGCAGCCCGGACTGGACTGAGTTACTGGAATTAAGACTTATTCTATGCATCTGCTCTCCCACAATATGGCGCTGGGAGAGAAGTAAACAGCTTCTACCCAGCTGCCTCTCACCAACTTGACAAGCTGCAGGAGCTGCTCCTGATTGGAGGAGAGCGGCGTGCTCGGCGTGTGGGCAGCCGAGTTGGGATTGGCGGAGGAGGACTATAAAGGAGGAGAGAGACGGCATGCACCAGGAACATCTAAGGGGAACATCTAGCTGAAGGAACACCTGTGCAGCCCTCGAGAGAGCCGGCCGGCGGTGTGCCGCTCCCCTGCGGAAGTGGGGAATGTGGCCAGGGGGAACTGCCCTTCCACGGAGGTGGAAGGGATAGTAGCCAGCCCGGGAAGAACCAGCAGCAAACCCGGGGAGGGCCGAGCAGACAGAAGAACAGCGCAGGGTTCTGTGTCGTTCCTCCACGAAGAGGGGGAGCGACAAACTTCTATGGCAATTGACATGTATACATATTTAAAATTGCAAAACAAAATTCAAAATTGTTCTTAAGAGATTGCTGTATGTTTAATTTGAAAAACAAATCATCTTGTTTATAAAGAGTAAAAACAGCCCATTAGGGACTGGTGCTGTGGAATTGTGGGTAAAGCTGAGCCTATGGTACTGGAATCCAATGTGGGTGCCAGTTCGAGTCCCAGCTGCTCCACTTTTGATCCAGTTCCCTGCTAATGTGCCTGAGAAAGCAGCAGAAGATGGACCAAGGCTTTGGCCCCTGTACCCATGTGGGAGACTCAGCTGAAGCTCCTGGGTCCTGGCTTCGGCTGGGCCCAGCCCTGGCAGAGCAGCCATTTCAGGAGTGAACCAGCAGATGGAAGAACTCTTTCTCTATTTCCCCCTCTCTCTAACTCTGCCTTTCAAATAAATATTTTTTTTAAAAAAGTCCATTATAAGAAACAAACATAAAAATAAATAAATGGACTCTAGAGTGTCTTTAGGACATGAAACACTTTTTTTAAAAAAAGATTTATTTATTTATTTGAAAGTCAGAGTTACACAAAGAAGGAGAGTCAGAGAGAGAGAGAGAGAGAGGTCTTCCATCCACTGGTTCACTCCCCAGTTGGCCACAACAGCCAGAGCTGTGCTGATCCAAAGCCAGGAGCCAGGAGCCAGGAGCTTCTTCTGGGTCTCCCATGTGGGTGCAGGAGCCTAAGGACTTGGGCCATCTTCTACTGCTTTCCCAGGCCACAGCAGAGAACTGGATTGAAAGTGGAGCAGTAGGGACTCGAACCAGTTTTACCCGCTACGCCACAGCGCTGGCCCCCATGAAACACTTTTGATAAGTGTAAGACTCTAAAGACAAATTTTCTTGGAAGAATTCTCTATACTCATGTACAAAATAAACTTCATATTTCTAAGATTAATGTTAGGAACCTAAACATGGCATTCCAAACAACTGGAAAATTCTGATTACCAATACTGATCTGAACCTAATGCTATTATAATACTATCTAATACAAAAAGATTATTTAATGAATCTCTAATACCCTTAAATTTGTTAGTAAACTCTTATGTTTTGGCCTTTCACTTAAGAATTAGAAAGCAATTCAATGGTAAGTATACATGAGCAATCCAAAATCTTGTTACATATGTTTGCTAAATTCAAGCATATCACAAAAGATAACTCTCTTTATAAGGTATCCTACTTCCCCCGTTAAAATGGGAAAATCCACTGCTTATCGGACTTCTGAGAAAACATGGTTTCCTACTTCTATGTCCAACACCCATGTTCGGGGTGGATGTTTAGCCTACTGGTTAAGACACCTGTGCCCTACATCAGAGTGCCTGTATTTGGTTTCTGGCTCCAGCTCCTGTCCCCAGCTTCCCGCTAAAGCAGACATGCAATGGTCATACAGCTCAAGTAACTGAGTCCCTGTCACTCAGGTGGGAGAGCTGGTGCTTTCCCAGCTCCTGGCTTTGGCCAGCCCTGGCTGCTGCAGGCATCTGGAGAGTATACCAGCAGATGGGAACTTTCTCTGTCTGTCCTCAAAAATTTTTAAAAACCATGTTCAGTTCACTTCCCAAATGTCTACTACAGCTGGGGCTAGGCCGGGGCAGAAGCCAGGAGCTGGGATCATAATCCAGGTCTGCAATGGGTGGAAGGAATCTTACTACCTGAGCCATCACCGCAGCCTCTCACAGTCCACCTGACAGGGAAGATGGAGTTGGGTCCTGAAGCTGTGAGTCAAACCCAGACACCCTGATGTGGGACAGGGACATTGAACTACAAGGACAAATCCTGCTCCCAATGGAGTAAACTTTACATGTTACAGAACTTGAGGGGGGCTGGCATTACGGCATAATGGGCTAAGCCTCTGCCTGTGGCGCCGGCATCCCATATGGGGATGCAATGGTCATACAGTTTGAGTTTCAGTTGCTCCTCTTCTGATCCAGCTCTCTGCTGTGGCCTGGGAAAGCCACAGAGACCTGGAAGAAGCTCCTGGCTCCTGGCTTCAGATGGGCCCACCTCTGGCCGTTGTGGTCATTTGGGAAGTGAACCAGCGGATGGAAGACACCTCCATATCTCTCTCTCTCTCTCTCTCTCTCTCTCTCTCTCTCTCTCTCCCCCCTCCCCCCCCTCTCTCTGTAACATTACCTCTCAAACAAATAAATAAAATCTAGAAAAAAATCAAAACCAGAGCTATCAGAATACTGTGAACTTGAGGGCCATCTATTTGCATTTAATGCAACCTCTTAATTTAAAGATAAGGGAATCAAGATACAAATAACAATTTTCCCAATGTTGATATGCAATTTAGTAGCATTTTGTTTTTTCAATCTTTACTGCAAGGATTTTTCACAAAAACAATATGGTCTTCAGCTTACATCCGTAGTTTCTTTTACTGTGGACAAGGCTACACCTACCTGAGCTCTAGCATACTCTGCCATTCTGTAGGAAGACTTCTGGTGTTCTGTTTTAATGTACTGGTTGAAATTATTTTTATTATTGAATTCTTTTTTTTTGTAAAGATTTTTTTTTATTTACTTGACAGGAAGCATTGACAGAAAGGGGTGGGGAGAAAGAGAGAGAGAGAGAGGGTGGTTGGAGGAGAGGTGGGGGTAGAGAGAGAGAGAGATCATTTTCTATCTGTTCACTTTCAGAAAGGCTGCAAGGATGGCATAGCCATCTTCCACTACCTTCCCAGGTCATTAGCAGGGAGCTGGATCAGAAGTGGAGCAATCAAGACTCAAATCCCAGTATTCAGATATGGGATGCTGGCAGAGTGGTGGCTTAACCCACTGCCCAACAACGCTAGCCCCTAAGAAGACGTGTTAATAGCAAGCACTGGCAACATGGGAAGTCACACTAAGAACCAGACTGTGAATAAAAGCCGTGCATTGAAGGCTGGCTTTAACAGTGACTACTGGTGTGATGTGGGGCTGGTCATTTAAACTCACTGAATCTCAGGCTCCATTTTAAAGGAAGGTTTACACAGACTCTAACCTCCAGTGTTAACATTTTGTAATTATGATTAGTTTGTCCAAATTTACATAAAACTACCATACTTTTGTGAAGCAGAAGTCTTTGTCAGGACAACTTGGGATTTTCAGCTTTACACAAATGCTCATGCTGTAATTATGGTACCACCTAGTGGACATCTGATTGACTTGAATAGCCAAGAGTGACATGAAATCCTCTTTACAGAAGTGCTAGAAAGAATTGTTTATTTAAAAATAAAGGGTGGGCAGTAAGTGCAGTGGTTAAGATGCTTGGGATACCCACATTGTACGCTGCAGTATCTAGATTCGAGTCCCAGCCCCATTTCCGTTTCCTGCTCATATGGCACCCTGGGAGGCAGCAACTGGGTCCCTGCCACACATGTGAGAGACGTGGATTGAGCTCCTGGCTCAGCCCCTGCTGGTGTAGGCATTTAAGGAGTGAATCAGAGGGTGGAATCTCTGTCTCTGTGCATCTCAAAGAGATAATGATTAAGAAAAAAATTTAGAAAGAGCTCAAAGGTCATCAGCAAAGACTTCAGGGAAGACTGAAAAATAACTAGAGATCACCAGCATACGTAAGTCCATTCTCATAATGTAAGGGGACTGAGTGCCATTATTTGGCATACTAGAAAAACAATAACTTCAAAAAACTGACAATCACCTATGGAATGGGAGAAAACATCTCACTACTCGTGTTTGAGAAGGGTTTAATATCCAGAATATAGAAAGAACTCCTACAACTCAACAGCAAGAACTGGGTTAAAAAATGGGCAAAGGGCTTAATAGACATTTCTCCAAAAAGGTGTACAATGGCCAAGAAGCACATGAAAAGATGCTCCATCTTCCTAATCACCAGGGAAATGCACTCCTTAGGAAGGTTGTGCGTGAGGGGGAGTAGAGAATGAAAGAATGCAAGTGCTGGCGATGATCTAGAGAAGTTGGAATTACTGTAATTGCTGCCGGTTGGATGGCACAGCTGCTGTGAAAATAGTATGGCAGTTCCTCAAAAAAAATGAACAGAATTATCATATGATTAAGCAATTCTACTCCTGGGTACCCAAAAGAATCCAAAGTAGGAATTTGAAGAGGCATTTTTACACCTATGTGTAAAGGAGCATTATTCACAACAGTCAAAAGGTAGAAGCAACTCCATCTAGGTCTGCCATGTGGGTAGCAGGGATTCAAGTACTTAAGCCAACACCAGTGTTGCTCAGGGCACATTAGCAGGAAGCTGGATCAGAGGTGGAGTACCTGGGATTGGAATCAAGCACTCTGAGAAGGAGTGGCTTAACCTGTAGTGCTACAATGCCTGCCCCTGAAGTGTCTGTTTTCAGAGAAGAAAACTTTTATTTCCTTAAATTAAAAAAAAAAAATGTCCTCACTTTTTCATGTAATACGTTATTTGCTTATAAAATACATCCTGGAACAAATGAATTGTTCTTTATAACTGCTGAAACATCCTCAAAAGAGGAATGTGTGCTTTTAAGAACCGAAGAGAAAGAATTTAAACCTTTTTGTCCCTTGTGATTTGTACTAATGAATACCGCACGTTTGATGTGACGTCTGGGTATCTCCGATTTTCTCTGAGTCTGATCCAGGAGGAGGAAATGTGCTTATCTGGATGAAGGGCTGTCAGACAACAGCGTTCAGATGCCTGCGAAGGCCACTCTGCTGGGTTTGCTGCCATCACGCACAGCCCAGGGCCAGTAAACCAGGACAGCTGGAGCTCTCTTTGCGGGGGGTGGGGGGTGGGCGCTCAGTGAGAAGGAGTGGCTCTGAACGAATGCCCCGTGTTCTCGTTTTCTTGAGGTGGCTACAAAATTATGGCTGTCCTTGTCAAAAATTAATGTAGTTAACAGAAGGCTTTAATAATCTTTTTCCAATGTCTTTCCCCTCAAAAACACTCTGCCCTCCCACACTTACTCAATTGCTACAAAATCTACCTTCACAAAGAGATACTGGACAAACGCAGTTACCCTAACACCTTAGTGTCAGGGGAAGCTCAGTGCCAATTGGCATTTTAACTGGGTCTCACATAAGCCAAATGAGTGACCCTCTACCTTCAGAATTGGTGCTATCCAAAGAGTTGGCTGGGGGAAGGACTTGGGGGAGGAATGGTGGCCCTCTGGGCTCCTCTAAGGCAGTTTCTCTACCTCAGCACTATTGACATTTGGGGCCAGATACTTCCTTGTTTGTGGGCTGTCCTGGGCACCGTAGGGTGCTTAGCAGCTGGCCTCGCCCCACAGACGCCAGCAGCACCCCTGTACTGTAAGAACGGAAACTGTTCCCAGACTTTGGCGAATGTATTACTGGAGGCAGGGGGCAATGCCTTCCCCAACCCCTGCTAAGAGCCCCTACAGCAGACACACCCTGGCGGTGGTCAAGGGCTGCGCCAAGATGCATCGCTTGCTACACTTGCCAAGCAGCTTGTAGTCTCACTAAGGAATTCAGCGCTACCTGGGAACTTTCAGAAGATAGTTAAACCAGGACATAAGATTAAGCTAGAAAGCGCGGATGAAGAGTAACCTCACGGATTTCCTTGGGAAGCTGCAATTGATAAACTGGACTAAGAGTATCAATATCTAGAGACATTATTCTCAACAGCATTTTTTTTTAAGATGACAAAGTCCATTAAAGGAAAAGGAATAATTTAGATCTCAAATTGATCCATTTTCATAGGATTTCATACACAACAGCCTCCTCTTCCCCCCAGCCCATCATGACTCTGGGGACTGGGAGGTCTTGAACCCACAAAGCCTGTGTCTTACCACCTGTCGCTTCTGCTAGGGCAGCCCCCAGAAGCCCTCTGAACACATGGAATCTGTGGCGTTTTAATGTTTTGGAGTTGTAGCTTTTATGCTCTGAGGCCCAGATATGTAGTAAATTTCCACTGGGGAATATTTCTAGTCTGTTGGATCAGCAATAATCATTATTCTGACACTAATTACTTACATCACATTTACCATGTGTCAAGGACTGCTCTAAATACTCCACATATTCTCCATTAAGTTACCTGATCCTTTCACTACCCCAAACATGGTTACTGTAACACACGAAGGTCCCAAGAGCCCTGGGGTCAAACAGCTGGAAAGTGGCAGGTCTGCGGCTTAAATTCACCCAGCGAGCTGTGGAGGCTTGGCTCTTCCCTACTCACCACCCAGCACTGCCTCCTCAGAAATTCGCCACTGGACTAAAACTGCTCATGGGAGGCTAACCATGAACCGGCAACTCCCCTCCTGTTAGGCCTCAATTCCCTCCACTGTAAAAGATGACTGAACCAGATGTTCAGTAAAGACCCTTTCTGTGCACAGGGCAAGATGGATATTCAGTAGGTACTTAGTCCTGGAATTCTCTGCAGTCCTGGAATTCCCTGCCACATGAGATTCAACTCAGAAATGGAAATGTCTGCCCCTGGGCCTGATTTTCAGGAGAGAGAGTGTGGAACAAACAGGGAACCCAGTGCTTTCTCCTCCTGCCACAAACGCATCTCAGCTCAGCTTTCCTTTGCAGACAACAGACTAACGGGTTCACTTCAGGGGCAAGCGAAACAGCAGCAGTGCACTTTTCTTGTTGAGGCATCCCTTTGTTTTGAGAAGTTTCCTGAAGAAATCAGCGGGTGGACTGTCATGAAGGCAGCAGTTCTTCCACAGGTTCTGCTTCAACACTGCCAGCCCACTCAGAGACCCAAGCCAACTCTGAAACCTCCGGGCCGTCAGCTAGCAGCAGCTGCACGGTGGTTCCTCGGGAACCCTTGGTATTGGCATCATGAAGACTTCTGCTATAACATTGCTTACAGGCTTAAAAATGCTGAGGGGGTTTGGAGATTAGAGAGCAACATTTTGCTCAAATTCACTCTGATGATTCTGAGGCAGAGTGAGATGGCTAGCCCAGGGAATCCTTTACCCTTGCCTCAGATGTGCAGATGCTGGTAACATAGAGGGACCCTGCTCACTGGAGAACACTCGCAGGACACAGCTTCTGGAGAAAAGAAACAGGAGATGACAAACTCCATTCAATGTTCACGTAACTCCATCCCAGGTGGGAGGAAAGTTAGCTAAGAAAACATGGGCTTGGTACCCACTG
Source organism: Oryctolagus cuniculus (assembly GCF_964237555.1). Classification (NCBI taxonomy): domain Eukaryota; kingdom Metazoa; phylum Chordata; class Mammalia; order Lagomorpha; family Leporidae; genus Oryctolagus; species Oryctolagus cuniculus. The sequence continues at coordinate 152,481,504 of NC_091432.1, read as the reverse complement.
TGGACCGTAATAATTCCAGCAATGCTCTTCATTTAGTATAAAAAGATAAACAGGAGATTAATGGGGAAATGGATTTGGGAAATGAAATAGCAAGGACAAGTATGTCCTCATGATGATGCATGCTGGTAAATGGGATTGAATCATTAGTAAAATGATTGACACAATCTGAGAAAGTTCAAGTTATCTTGAGAATATAAAAAAAAACCTATTATTGTCCGAAATATTAAGAATTCTAAATTAATTTCAGGGTTTAAAGTGATAAAAATTCAGTAAGGTTAGGTTTAAAATGTTTTCTTTGCTTTTTATTTTTTGTTTTTGAAGATACCCTCTGTGAAAGGAGAGGAGAAAGAAGAATGATGCTATCTGATGATGAACATTCATTCACTGTCCAGTAATGAACAGAATGATGTTTACCCAATTAGTAGCTTGCTCATTCATTTACAATAAGCCCAATGCCTGGAGTATTTGTGGAAAAACAGGTAAAGGCTTCATTTTTCCATCCTAAGACCTAAAAAATAATCTCAACCAAAACCAGAAACCAGAGACCCAAGGCTGCCAGACTCAAAGGAAAAAAAAAAACAAAACAAAACAGGGAGCTTATTATTAGGGTCAACAACAGGCCTTTGTCAGGAAAGCTCGCCTCTCCCTGATGTTTTTTCATTACCGCCTTTCCCTTTGGAAGCAGCTCTACTTCTGTGGGAGCGAGCATCTGAAATTCTGACTCATGAATCATGTAGCCGGATGGCTTACACTGCCTTCAACTGCAGCTCCAACATTGTAAGAGCTTTTCCTCCTAGTATGACAAGTCCCAGAGCAAGACCTTGGGCAAGAATTCCAAGCTCAGTGGGAGAGGAACTGAACAGTACCAACTTCTGATCATTGTAGTGCATGCACAATTTAAAGAAAAGTTCATATGTTTTGTATTGTACCAAAGGGATGCTTACTGAACACTGGGTAATATGGAAATTCAATGACAAAGCAAACATAAAAATGTTTTAAGACTTTTTTCAGACATGAAAAACAAAACATGATTTCATTCTTCCCCAGCTTTTACTTAGTGGGTTTGGGGGTGGGGCATGGGTGGTTTTATCTGTGATTCCAGTTTAGTGGGTGACTCTCGATGAGAAGAGGGGGAAGTACTGGCACTATGAACACCAGTTCAAGACACATAACATGAGTGCAAGCCCTCTGTCTTTTCCCTTTCAGTAACGTGACTGCCTGTGTAACACATATGGGATCAACAGGCAGTGGAGAAATATGGCACATATCAAACAGCAAGTCTGAGCTGCCCCAGCCCCAGTGAGTAGTTCCTGAGCGTCCTTACTGGGCACATCAGCCTGGTACTACCAGGGAAGGGAGCTGCTAACTACAGTATATAGTAACATGCCACCAGGTAGGTACACAGAAAGAGCACAGTTAGTGCCATTAAAATACTGATTTATTTACTTATTTGTTTTATTTGAAAGGCAGAGACAGAGAGGTCTTCTGTCTGTTGTTTCACTCCCCAAATGCTTGCAGCAGCTGGGATGGGCCCAGCGAAGTCAGGAGTGTGAATTCCATCTGGGTCTTCCATGTGGGAGGGAGAGACTCCCACTACCCTAAACAACCTTCTGCCACCTCACAGAGGGTACATTAGCAGAAGACTGGAATCTGGAGCAAAGCAGGACTTGACTTAGGCACTCCAATAGAGGATATGGGCATCACAAATACTATACCAAACACCCATAGTGTCACTTTTTAAAAGAAAATTAAAATGAAGCGGCATCAGGTAAAACTAAGTGTAATAGAGAATGAAAAATACATTCTTCTTGTTAGTGTCAGGCTCCCTGTGAGCACTGGTAAGAGCTAAGGATGCCCACAGCTCTCTGGGTGTGGGGAAATACGACTCTGACTACCAGCCTCCCAGGTTAGCGGGCAGGACCAGCTACATAATTTGCAGGGCCAACTGCAAAATGAAAACACAGTGCCCTTGTTTGAAAAGCACTAATATGGTGAGAAAGAGCGGAGTTAAACCAAGCATGGGGCCCTGTGATGACAAAAGGCTGCCACCCGTGAGGCTGGCTCTGCTCGTGCAGGGGACTTTGTATGTGAAAATGAACAAGCTGAGCTGAATTTATGGCTACGGCTTTTTCTGAAAGTAACTTTTACCTTAAACTGTGTCACAATAAGAGGGGTGGCAACTGCCCCTTGTACTTCCCAACCCCATTGCACCCTGTTGCCTGGGAGGTTGAGTGGCTAGTGATGTCCCACCTGTGGCTACACGCTACTCCACGCTCACTCTCCTTTCCAGTGCCCGCACTGGATCCTAGCAGTGGGCAGGCGACCTGCCACTGACTACAATTGTTCACTGTAGTGAACAGTGTGGTACAGTGAAGAGTTATGAACCTTAAAAATCATGACCCACATTAACTGACACGCTTTCTATTGTACCTAGTGTGCATGCATGCACACCCATACAAGTAAATATAATGGAAAAAAGAGTTTTGTGGAACGACAATTCTCCTGACTGTTATCACTCTCCTTGAACTTTTCTTCCTAGGTCCCCAGTCTGCTGGAAATACAATCTGACTCTGACCACTGGGCCAACTTTAACTTACACTGAGGAAATCCCAGCACTGCGTTACCCATCCCCAGGGTTGGGGTGGAATAGAACTCCCCCTTTCTTCCTGGGCTGCTAGGCTGAGGAAATGTGATCCAGGACAGTCTGAATGAAGGGGAGAGAGAGGGGGAGAGAGAGAAGGAAATAGAGAGAGATAGATAGGGGGAGAGAGAGAGAGACTGACTGACTCCTAACCAAACTCCGAGTTCAAGGAACAGCCAGAGCAGCTTTGCCCAGTTCTCCCTGGTTATATCAGCCACTGTGAGCTTCATGGAGTATTAACCATTTTTGTCTTCTCTGAACCACAAAGTTATGACCACTTACAAACACTACCGTGAACCAAACATGTGAACAGGCAATAAATACGTGTTATAAATATCAGCAGCTGTATCCTAAAAGCCAGATTTTGTTCAGTCCTCCTTTTCTGCATTTTTAAATCTCTTTTTCCCCTGTGACAAGAATTTTTCTTAAACAAAAATTTACACCCCCCCTTTGACATTTATATAAATAACACTTTCCCTTGTATTTCTTCTTGAACAAATAATGATTAGGTCTATTTTTCTGCCTGTAAGGCATAAATCTCAAACTGAAGGTTCTCTTAAGAATGAATTAGCAGTGGGTGTTGATGTTTAGAAAGTCTGTAACAGCACTTCTTTCACCAGCAAAATTACTTAATATGAACTATTATTTACTGAATGCCTAGGAAGGTTATGTTATCTATTTTAACAATTTTCAAGACAAATAACATCTTCATATTTTATGTTAAAAGAGAGACACAGAGACGTAACTTGCTCAAGGTTACCTAGCCTGAAGTGGGTGGAGCTGCAAGCCAAGCCAGGGTGGGCTGTCTCTGCCCCCTCCTGCTGCTACTTCTCCACAGACTGCCACGGGTGGCACATAAGCTACCGCATGTCTCCCAGAAGAAATCTCTATTTTTGGATTCTTTGTGTAAAGTGACAATTCATAGTACATTAATCGTCAATTCAAAAAGAATACGGCTTTTATTCACAGGTTCACGTATGGAAGCATGTTGGGGATGTTAACCATAGCAGATTTAACAGAAGCAGTGTAAGATATCTGGAGAAAGGCAGTTACATCACCCATGCCCCTAAACCTTAATCTGGTCTTGCTGAAGAACATCTCAAGTGTCCTATTCAATGTAATTATTCTCAATATCCAGCCTGGGGTTCTACTCAGTGTGTGATTTTTCTGCAGAAAAACAAAGCTACAGATCATGATTTTAAGTTTTATATAATATAGCTCACTGCTAAAGACAGATCTTGCTTTTCTTAAAAAAAGAAAAAAAAAAAGAGAGAGAGAGAGCGAATCAGATGGTACTCAAGAAAGACCCCAGCTGGGTAAATCTGGCTAGGAAAGTGGTCGAGATTCCTCTGGATTTGGGCCCACGGATTTCTTATTTGATCATCTGCAATGTAGAGCTTTTATTTATTTCGAGCTTCAAATTCTCTGCATTTGCTCCAAGTAAGATGAACAAACAAGTGTTGAGATAAATCTTGGTCTCATAAAAATGTCTCTCTTATTTCAACGAACGCCTTAATTTGTGGTATTTCTAAATGCTGTCTCCATTTTGAAAACATTTTCAGCAAACTGACAGGAGTGGATGCCTTCTGATACTGCTAAGCGCCTTTGCCTGGACAGTGCACTTGCGTCTCCACTCACTTCTCTCTCCATCTTACCCTTCTGAAAGCCCTTGGGGGGAAAAAAGCCTAAAAAACTCATTTTCATTTAACCAGATCTGAATTGTTAAATTTTTCAAAGATGTCTTAATTTAATTTTAAAAATAGCTATAATTTCTTTATAATAAAAACTTCTTCATAATAAAAAATTATCTTTTGTGGAGATTATCTCTGAATAATCCCTGCTAACAGTTTCAATTTAACTTTCCAAATATTTTTGTATGCATCTGTAATAAAAAGATGCATACTGAAACACATGCTACTTTGATGTAATTTTTAATGAACATATTATGAACAACCTTCTGATATTAATTATACTCTAAACTGTCATTTTTAGTATCAGCACAGTACTTTATTTTCTAGGTATAGTCGATTTTTAAATTAATCTCCTATTAGATAATTTAGTGTGTTCAGTTATTCACAATTATAAAAATGTCCTCTCTGAGACATGTAACCTATTAAAACAATTAGCATAACATTCCTTACAGTGAAATTATGGGATTACAGGGTAGGAACACCTCAAAGCATTCGCATATGCCATCCTACTGGCACAGTATACCAATTTATCCTCCTATAAAAGCATCTTCAGTTTGCCATAAGCCCTTTTCTAATATTTGCCATTCTAATGGGTAAAAGCATTCTTTCACATAGCAGCTGTATATCCATGATTATGATATGCTCAGATTTACCTTTAACATTTAATCTAGAGGTGCATTTAGGAAATGATGAGAAGGGTTCTCTAAAAAATGCCCCTTGAACAAATGTAATGAGAACCCAGGAAAAAACTGCCAACTTTTCCAGATTCCGGGAAATTAACCACAGGCTTGCAACAGCCAAAAGAGCATTTATTCAAGCAAAATGGCTGAGTCTGGCTGAGAACTGCTTTTTTTTTGTGGCATTTTTAGCTTGTGCTATTCCCATACTACTCTTCCAGCTCTGTAGTAGGCTTGAAAATCAACAGCCTCCCAGCAACAGTAGCTGTGACAACCACCAGCGATAATACTAAATGTAAATGAACCAAACATGCCAATCAACAGGCAGGGACTGGCAATATGGATTAAAAAACATGAACAAGCTGTATGCTGGGTATAAAATAATACTTTAGATTCAGAAACACAACTGAGTTGAAAGAAAAAAGACATAAAAAGACTCCATATAAACAGCAGCCGAGAGAGCTAGGCAAGTAACAAAATAGACTTCAAGACAAAAATCATGAGTGGAGCCAAAAAGGCATAGCTATAATGATAAAGGTTAACTCAATCAAGTATAACAATTGCACACTTGCAGTAACAATATATACACCAAGCAACAGAGTACCAAAATATGTGAAGCAAGAACTGACAAAACTAAAGGAAGAAATAGTCAACAATAGTTTAAGACTTCAACACCTTACTTTCTTTTTTTTTTTTTTTTTTTTTTTTTTTTTTTTTTTTTTTTTTTTTTTTTTTTTTTTGACAGGCAGAGTGGACAGTGAGAGAGAGAGACAGAGAGAAAGGTCTTCCTTTGCCGTTGGTTCACCCTCCAATGGCCGCCGCTGCAGCCGGCGCACCGCGCTGATCCTGGCAGGAGCCAGGAGCCAGGTGCTTTTCCTGGTCTCCCATGGGGTGCAGGGCCCAAGCACCTGGGCCATCCTCCACTGCACTCCCTGGCCATAGCAGAGAGCTGGCCTGGAAGAGGGGCAACCGGGACAGAATCCGGCGCCCCAACCGGGACTAGAACCCGGTGTGCCGGCGCCGCAAGGTGGAGGATTAGCCTATTGAGCCACGGCGCCGGCTCAACACCTTACTTTCAATAATGGATACAAGGAGATATCAAAACAACAAACAAAAAGACTAGAAAAAACACTAAAAATCAACTATAACTGACACACATCAACAGAACACTACTAAACAATAGCAGGATACACATTTTGTGTTCAGTTTTCCCCAAATTTATATGTACAGTCAACATCACCCCTATCAAATTTCATCTTTTACAAAGAAACTGGTAAGCTCAGCTTACAGTTTATGTGGAAAATTAACAGACTTATATTCAAAACAGTCTTGAAAAAGAAGTGAAAAACACTTCCTGATGTCAAAGCACTACAAACCTACAACAACCAAGACAGTGTGGAAGTGACTTAAATCTACACGCACACCAATGGGATGGAACCGAGAATGTAGGAATCGACCTTCCTGCTCACAGTCAACTGATTTGCAACAGGGATACCAAAGCAGTTCAAAATGAGGAGAGAATAATCTTTCAACAAATGGCTCTAGAGTAACTGGAAATTCACATGAAAAATAAAACTGGGCTTTTTACTCTTATACACATGTAAAAACTAACAAAAAATGAATCATATACTAAAACAAATGAGCTAAAACTATAAAAGTCTTAGGAGAAAAAATTTTTTCCTAATTTTGGATTAGACAAGTGTCTTAGACATGCTATCTGAAGAAAAAGAAACCAAATCTTTGTGCTTCAAAGGAAACTATAAAGAAAAGTTAAAAACCCACGAAATAGGAGAACATATTTTCAAATCATATTTCTGACAAGAGTATAGAATCCAGTATTTATTTTTTTATTTTTGACAGGCAGAGTGGACAGAGAGAGAGAGAGAGAGAGAGAGAGAAAGGTCTTCCTTTTGCCGTTGGTTCACCCTCCAATGGCCGCCACGGCTGGCACACTGCGGCTGGCGCACCGCGCTGATCTGAAGGCAGGAGCCAAGTGCTTCTTCTGGTCTCCCATGGGGTGCAGGGCCCAAGCACTTGGGCCATCCTCCACTGCACTCCCTGGCCACAGCAGAGAACTGGCCTGGAAGAGGGGCAACCGGGAAAGAATCCGGCCCCCCCCCCCCCCCGACCAGGACTAGAGAATCCAGTATTTATAAAGAACATTTACAACTCAATAAAAAGATAAGTATGTTAAAAAAAAATAGGCAAAAGATATATATGGACAATTCTCCAAAGACAGGCAATGTAAGCAGCGAGATGGAAATTCTGCAGAGGAATGAAAAGCAAATGATAGAGACGAAAACGACCAGGAGAGAAATAAAGGGCGCCTTTTATAAGTGGACTGGACACAGTTGAGGGAAGAATTGTTAAGTTAAAAAATATAAAGAGGGCCAGCGCAGCGGCTCACTAGGCTAATCCTCCGCCTTGTGGCGCCGGCACACCGGGTTCTAGTCCCGGTCGGGGTGCCGGATTCTGTCCCAGTTGCCCCTCTTCCAGGCCAGCTCTCTGCTGTGGCCCGGGAGTGCAGTGGAGGATGGCCCAAGTGCTTGGGCCCTGCACCCCATGGGAGACCAGGAAAAGCACCTGGCTCCTGCCATCGGATCAGCGCGGTGCGCCGGCCTCAGCGCGCCAGCCGCGGCGGCCATTGGAGGGTGAACCAACGGCAAAAGGAAGACCTTTCTCTCTCTCTCTCTCTCTCTCTCACTGTCCACTCTTCCTGTCAAAAATAAATAAACAAATAAATAAAGAACTGCTAAGACTGAAAATATCCCAGCAGAAACTTCCAGAAGAGAAAAGCAAAGAGAAAAAAGACTAGGGTTGACAGGGAAAGAGAATAGTATGGAAGAATCCTGAGACAGACACAAAGCTTTAAGATGTGCAGCGAGGGTGCAGGAAGGAAAAACAAGAGAGAAACAGGAGAAATATTTGAAGCAATAACGACTGAGAATTTCTTCAAGCTACTATCAGGTATCAAACCACAAATTGAGGAAGTTTTAGCGACAGCAAGCAGGACAAATGACATGCCCTGCCCCCAAATAAATACACCTGTGCATATTATATTCAAACTGCAGAAAATCCAAGAAGAAATCCTGAACTAAGATAAATAGAAAAACTTAGCTACAGAGGTCCAAAGATAAAGGACCAAGAGCAACCCAGAAAACTCTGAATTACAAGAAAATACATAGATTTGATCTACTATATATTATTTGTACAATTAGTGATTTGGACATATTTATATTGGTCCAATAGCAGTAAGGCAGACAAACCAGCCAGCCTACAGAAAGATTCACGCTTACATTGAGACTTGACACCTGTCATGTATTTCATTAATATCAACCGGACAATCACCATCAGAAGAGTTAACAAAACAAAACTCATCTGGTTAAAGGATTCAGAGAGATAGAGGGTACCACAGGCTTATTTGGCCAGCAAGTGGGAGAAAGGGGTCCTGGAAAGTGAGCCCGTATTGGGGTAATTTTCAGAGAGAGAGAGAGGGTACCAAAGGATTACTAGGCCAGCATCTGGGAGGCAGGGGTCATGGAAAGTGAGTCCATATTAGGGTAATTTTCCTTATGGAGGTATCTGCTGATTCTGGAGGCAGCAGCTGTGAAGCCGAGGGGCTGGGCTTCTGGAGAAACATCTCTGCTTTGCTCAAGGGCTATGCAGTAGGAAGGAGGGTACATCCAAGTAAACAGGCACATGGAAGGAAAACAGCTCTGCTCCCCAGCCACCAGAGGGGCCATACTAAGGGTTAGCAAAGACACAAAGGGACAGCTGGTGCCGCGGCTCACTAGGCTAATCATCCGCCTGTGGCGCCGGTACCCTGGGTTCTAGTCCCGGTTGGGGTGCCGGATTCTGTCCCGGTTGCTCCTCTTCCAGGCCAGCTCTCTGCCGTGGCCTGGGGAAGGCAGTGGAGGATGGCCCAAGTGCTTGGGCCCTGCACCCGCATGGGAGACCAAGAGGAAGCACTTGGCTCCTGCCTTTGGATCGGCGCAGTGCGCTGGCCGTAGTGACCATTTTGGGGGTGAACCAACGGAAGGAAGACTCTCTCTCTCATTGTCTAACTCTGCCTGTCAAAAAAAAGATACAAAGGGACAGAAATGTGTGATGTTGCTAGCAGGAATGCCCAGTGTGCATTTTGGAATCTAACAGATGTCAAAAGTCTTGATAAAATTCTGCCTTTCTTTTTTTTTCTGAAAAAAATTTTTTTTGACAGGCAGAGTGGACAGTGAGAGAGAGAGACAGAGAGAAAGGTCTTCCTTTGCCGTTGGTTCAGCCTCCAATGGCCCCGAGGCCGGTGTACTGCGCTGATCCGAAGCCAGCAGCCAGGTGCTTATCCTGGTCTCCCATGGGTTGCAGGGCCCAAGCACTTGGGCCATCCTCCACTGCACTCCCTGGCCACAGCAGAGAGCTGGCCTGGAAGAGGGGCAACCGGGACAGAATCCGGCACCCCGACTGGGACTAGAACCCGGTGTGCCGGCGCCGCAAGGCAGAGGATTAGCCTAGTGAGCCGCGGCGCCGGCTCTACCTTTCCTTAAAATAAATAAATAAATAAATAAATATTTATTTACTTATTGGAAAGGCAGACAGAGAAAAGGATAGAGACAAAGAGAAAGAGATCTCCTATCCACTGGTTCACTTCCCAAATGCCTGCAACAGCCAGCCAAGAGCCAGAAACCCATCCTGATCTCTGATGCGGGTGGCACTTGGGTCATCTTCTGCTGCCTTCTAAGGAGCATTAGCATGGAACTGGATAGGAAGCAGGGCGGCCAGGACTCAGACTGGCATCTAATATGGGATGCCAGTGTCATGTGTGGCACCTTAACTCCCTGTGCTACAACATCAGCTTCACGTTCTACTTCTTAACAGGAGTATTAGATACACAGCTGATGTTTGTTCAGTGATAAATCACTGTGCTGTACGTCTTTCATTTGTGCACTTTTCTGTATGCATACCTATATGCCCCTTAATTAAAAAGGTAAATAAGAATTAGTACAGAAAAGATGGCTGCAGTTGCTGTTCAATACTAATGCTGAGACAAGTGAACAGAAACATGGCATGGAAGTAGTAAATCCTCACTTCCACACATAAAAATAAATCCTTAGTGCAAACAAAGCCTTTGAAAATAAAAATTTTTTAAGATTTGATTTATTTATTTGAGAGGTAGGATTACAGAAAGTGAGAGGGAAAGACAGAAAGGAAAGATCTTCCATCCACTGGTTGACTCCCCAGATGGCCACAGTGCCGATAGAATTCAGGAGCTTCTTCCAGGTCTCCCATGCGGGTACAGGGCCCAAGTGTCTGGACCATCTTCTACTGCTTTCGCAGGCCATAGCAGAGAGCTGGATCAGAAGAGGAGCAGCCGGGATTAGAACCGGCACCCACGTGGGATATCAGCACTGCAGGCGGAAGATGAACCTACTGAGCCACAGCTTGGGCCCCAAATCTTTTAACTTTTAATAGAAAAGAAGGTGAATTTTCCTATTCTTGGGAAAGATAAAGAATTTTTAAAATATGAAAATCCAACCAATTAAGGATGAGTGACTTGATCACATTAAATTAAAGCCCTTCTGTAAAATACACAAAACTAAAAGACAAACCATATGCCCTCACAGATGACAGCTTCTGTATGAGTCTGTCAGGCAGCAATTTCCAGAATATATTGTAAGTCACACATGTATCAGTAACAAAGAACCAATTCCACATGGTGTGGGGCGAAGGGGAGGCCAGGCAGGGACAGGAACAGGTAATCCGCATTACAAACAGCCTCCCTGCTGTGACTCACAGCGGGGCACAGTCACATAACAGAACAGTATGGTGGCTTCAGTAAAATCAGTCATGGGCAGCCACATGAAAAAAACCTCAAGAACAATGCTGAGTGAATTAAGCAAATTGCAAAATGAATCCATTTAAATAAAATCTGCAATCACATATAACATTTAGAGCCCAATGTGACGCACTGCTTGCTGACACAGGAACATGTAGTAAAAAAATCAATGTGTCTAGGGAGGATACATGTCAATTTGAGACAGAGGCTTTTTTTGGGCAGGGAGAGCTCCATCCAAGTCTTTAACCATCTTATCCTTTTGTTTCCGTGAAAATAAAGATTCGAAGCAGGTTTGTCAAATCCTTAAGTTCTCTCTCGTTTTCTATTCTCCCGTTTCACAGAAATGGTTTACAAAAACAGAAGGAAACAAAAGCCACCTTCCTTGATGGTCTCAGCTTTATCTGACACCCACTACAATACCACAGGGCATGGGCACATCACAGACATGGCTACAGCCTGACCCACACTGAAGGAAGCTTTAGGAATGCCCCCTTTGCATCCTCACGCTTGGTGCCCTGGAGGTTATTATATCCTGGATCCAGCTGTCTCTCTCACGTGGCAGCTCCTCAGGCAGTTGGATGAGAAATCCTTGGGACTCCACAGCAGGAGACGCTAATTTGAGTAATGACTCTTTGTTTTCATGATGAGGACACTCAATCTTGTGACAGACCACGACTACCTCTTCTCATTGGTTGCTAACACATGCTTGACTAAACTTGTAGGCTACCACCAGGAAAGTGACAGGACTGTGTAATTTGCATTTACTTCTTTTATTCACAATCTTTGCTATTTATATAAGGTGAACAAATTTCATGTATTTCATACATACAGGTCTGGAAGCACAGTGATACTTCCCATCCTCCTTCCTTCCTCCCTTCTTAACCTGCTGTGCTACAATGCTGGCCCATCTCCTTCTTCCCTTATTCACTCTTCTAAGTTTTACAATGACATACCTTCAGCCTATTTTAAAATCATAAGATCGACCGTCTGCTAAATAAAGAACTAAAAAAAAGCAGGAAGAAAAAACACTGATTTCAATTCTTAACTTCACCCTCAATCTGTACTGTCCCTTCATCCAGATTTTCACATGATTTATGCTACCATGTGTATGCTAATATAGTCAGACATACAGTAGCATACCACCAAAAAGGGGACTCTTTATCTGTTGTATTATAATACACCTTACAATTCCTACACATCAAAAGATACCATGAAGAGAATACATGGTAAGCTACGAAGACGAAGACAGGTGTTTTGTAATACACATGACGGAAAGCTCAGATCCACAGAACACAAGGAAGTCCTTTAAATCAGTAAGGAAAATGCAGATAACTCAAAGAAAACAAGGGTCATAGTTGGTAAATGGCAGAGCTAAAATTCTCAATTTGAAGTCTTACATTATTTTACCTTTTTATTTTTTAAAAAAAGCCCTATTGTTTTACTTATTATTTGTAATACTAACACCCAGCAACAATGACAATCACTGTGTATACTTTGGTCTTAAAACCTTCCAAATTAGTTTCTGGGTGAAGGAGGGGGTGAATAAACTATTCTATAATAACTGTATATATGTAATTAATTAGTTGTGGTTACAGATATCAGATGAAGCTAATTATACTATTCCACAATCTGCTTTTTTTCATATAACATAATTTATCTTTTTTAAAAAAAACTCCCTGGGGCCAGTGTTGTGGCACAGTGGGTTAAAGCCTTGGACTGCAGCACTGGCGTTCCATGTAAACACCAATAGGAGTCCCTGCAGTGTGGCTTCTGATCCAGCTCCCTGATAGTGCACCTTGGAACGTAGTGCAAGATGGCCTGAGTGCTTGGGCCCCTGCACCCATGTGGTAGACCAGGAAGAAGCTCCTGGCTTCAAATCAGCTCAGCTCTAGCCACTGCAGCCATCTGGGGAGTGAACTAGTGGATGGAAGACCTTTCTAACTCTGTCTTTTAAATAAATAAAATAAATATTTTAAAAAATAAAAAAAAATAAATTAAAAAACCTTATTACATAGATTATACTGGAATGAGTACAGATTTTTTTTATTTCAAATTTACATTTATACTCAAAATGCCCATATGTGCGTTTCCCTCTCCTGATCAGCATGAGGTTCTGATTTCTGGTTCGAACTCATAAATGGTCACAAAACTCCCCTCCAACACAAGAGAAGCAAGAACAGCGAAGGGGAAGATAAAGTGAAGAGGAGACAGAAAAGCCAGGGAACGCAAGGAACGGGAGGAGGAGGATCAAAAAGGGACAAGCAGCTGGGAACTAACAGAGCAGTGGGGAAGTGGGAAGTTAAATATAAAAGTTGAGTGTCTTTCAGGAATGTCCTTGTTAATCCAGGTCATGAATCGAAGCCAAGTGTACCAAGGGCAACATTTGATTAGAGCTGATACAAGTTTCCTTTAGATCTCACATTTGGAGTTTGAATGTTTTCTCCTTAATCTTCAGTCTGTACCTCTCACTCCCTAGGCTGAAGGCTATCTGAAGCAAACTCCCAGAAGCTTGCTCTGAGTTTCTAAAGCAGAATAAAATACATGTTTCACACGTCTAAAGAAAATGTGCAGACTTCGGTTGCAATTGAATAACTTCAATATGGCTTTATTTTAAAATCTAGTAGAGAAGTATTCAAAAGAAATGCATATTTTATATGATTTGTTTTTAAGATGGTTCAGAATCAAATAGGCTACAACAGAATCTCTGCCCCACCAGCAAAGGATCTCCGACTGGTTAGTGCACTTTATCTTCTGGGACACGGAGAGGTGGGCAGAGCAGAGGCATTTCAGTTCCTTCTGGAAGGCAGGGCTTCCACTCCGTTCCCATGCTCCTGCTCCTGACAGCTGCTCCTGCTTTTATTCTGAGTTTGCTTCCAGAAGACATTGTGAGGGAGGGGAAAGAAAGCAGTTCTAGAAGGGCAGGATCTGGCCTTAGAAGACTTGGCCATGGACTTTAATCTCTCCATTTTCTTACCCTCATGGCTGAAACACACACCAGCAAACCTCAAGCACACCCCAACACAGAGAAGTAAACTGTTAGATTTAATGAGTCATGAATTTAGCAAGTTTTGAACAGGTAGAATGTGCTAAGGAATTACAAATGTCTTCTCTTCCGTCTCTCTCCTTTTACTTTACCTACCTCGGTGAAAGAAAGGCAGGTGGTGGTTGGGGGACTACCTTGTTATTTTAATAAAACAGGTATCATAATTCATCTACATCTTGGCCACTACAAGAGGATTAATACATTCAAAATTCATATTTATATAAGGGGAAGAAAAAAAAAAGGTTCAGACTTAGAGATTCTATAAAGAGCCTGGTGTAGTAATACAGACCCTCAAACTGCCTGAGAATGTGTTTTTGTATCAGTGCTCAAACGTTCTTGAAAGAGACAAGAAAAATAAAGACTAAGGGAGAGTGCTTGGAGTACCTGTGTTACATGGATGTCTTACTGTGTGCTCTGGGCTTCTAGGGGTAGGTGAAGGGACCGCAGAATAGCTGGCTGGGCTGCTGCAGTGTCCCCACAGGGAGAAAACAGACAGCAGAGGAAACACTAGCAAACCCAGCTCTACAAAGTCAGATAGTTCCGGCTCACTACTGGATAATGTATTTCCTTCTTTGGAGAAGAAAAAAAAAATAAAAGAAATTCATTCCCCCCAAAATAGTAAGGCTGAGGATCTAGACAAAAGCAGAATGAGGTAAAACGATGAAGATTAATAAGTAGAGTTTTATAAATATTAAAAGCAAAAGCAATGATCTCAAACAGTCTCTCAGCTGCTGTTGCTGTGGTCTGCAATGCATTTCCTACAGTTCCTGGGACAGAAAGGAGGCTGCCAGAATCCATCCCTAGGCTCTTCTCACAAATGTATATGCATGGAGGCACAGCAAAGTCTGCTTTGGATTACAGTTAGGAACATCAGATTTCAAAACCAGGAACAAAATGTTTCAGGAATTTATTTCAGTTTTGTCTCACCAGAATCAGAAAATTTAGCAAAACTAGAACTCTATATAGTTTATTTTTCCTCAGTGATTTAAAAAGTTGGGAGAGGCAATGACATTTTCAGATATCAGTAAAACTGACCAAAAAAGGATCATGTGACTACATCCCGATATTAAAAAAAAAATTTAAACTTATTTATTTATTTATCTGAGAGGCAGAGAGGTAGGGGAGGGGCGGAGTTGTGGAAGAGAAGGAAAGCTATCTGATCTGCTGGTTCACTCCCCAGATGCCTGACATTAGCAGGACGTCAGCTTCAAGAGCCAGAGCCAAGCACTTTGAAGTGGGCCCATGCATCTTACACTACATCTGAACCACGCAGCCAAATGCCTTCTGCCACACCCATTTTTGACAGTGTTTTCTAACTAGCAACAGTGATTGACAGATATTGCCAACACAGGGGAAGAAACTAGGAAGCTGCTCCAATGCTACCATCAGACTTGAACTGGAGATCTGAGAAAATGTCACATAATTTGATTTTTATCTCTCAGAACTGCAACATCAGCTTCTAAAGTATGCACAAGTGATAAGGGAGTCCTAATGAAAAACAGATTGTTTTTTAATTTTAGCCTGTAATTAGTCAAAGTAGCATAATGTATCATGGTAGGAATCAAAGGGACTGGGAAAATACTTTTAGGCACACTTAGTATCGTACATTGTATGGTAACTTACTAAGAAAATTTTAATTTTGAAATCTGATAATCACAACAATGTCATTTTATTGTAATTAATAAACCTTTATATAAACATAGGATCTGTACTAACAATGTCAAGTGAAAATAGAATAAATGATCTATAATGTCTAGACAACTGAAGAACAGGATTTACATGCTAGAACTGTCTGAGGACTTACCTATGAAATATACTTCATTTTCTATATTGCTCACTGTAAAGTGGTAAGTTGATTAGCACTAAGTGACAACATACATTTAGAGATATAATGCATTCAATCTCATTGCATGTAATTATGTCTTCTATGTTGCTGATAAATGTAAATTTTATTTTACTAGGTAGCAAACTAAATGATGACCTACAAAACAAAGGCTTTCTTTCCTCCATAGGCCTTATTCTGTCAAAAAGCATGTATCTTTTATAAGATCCTTTAGGGGAAAGCTATTTTTTTTTATCAGTTTAGATACCTTGGTTCCACACAGTAGGTAATCCCTCCAAATATTGTTTGCTTTGATCCAATATTCAAAGAAATCAGAAATGCTGTAATATCTCTGCTTCAAATTATGCACTATGTGCAAAGTACTATATTCGGTGATTATGTAGCAACAAACAGGCACAGATATTGATAAAGATATACAAAAAAGACCATGTAACTATATGTCAGCATTAAAAAATATCTGGGGGCAGCTGTTTAGCCTAATGGTTAAGATATTGATAAAGATGGCTTAATCACTGGAGTACAATGGCAAGTTCTAGCTCTCGACTCCAGTCTCCAGCTAATGCAGTGCCTGGGAGGCAGCAGGGATGGCTCAAGTATTTGACTTCCTGCTACCCACTACTACCTACATGGGAAACCTGTACTGAGTTTCTGGCTCCCAATCTTGGCCTGGTTGTTGCAGACATTTGGGGAAAAAAATGAGTAGATGGAGTTCTCTCTGTCTCCCAGAGACAATACACACACACACACACACACACACACACACATATGCATCCCATATTTTGGACAGTATTTCCTAATTACCAACAGTGATGGCTGTGGATAACACAGGTGAAGTAATTATATAGTGATATTATTATAGCTAACAGTCTGTTAGCAGTGGCCTAAGATATTTTGACACCTGGTAGCCATATTTTAGTATGCTTTTAGTCACTCTGCTTTACAGCTATAGGGGAAACTGGCTGAGAAATAAGCCACATTGCTAAAAAGAAGCTCACACATTTGCAAGCCTGGGAAGATTCTGAAATGTATGAACAGATAATTCTCAGCTAGGACATGAGATACTGGTTCATGAAGCTTCATCAATCCTACACACAAAGGAAATGCTATAGAGGACTGGATATTATTTCACTGGAAACATTAAGACCTACAGATAAGAAAGAATCGTATTATTTGCAACAAAATGGATGGGAATAGAGGACATTGTGAAGTAAGTCAGATGCAGAAAGACAAATACCACAAGTTCTTTCTCTTCTGCAAAAGCTAAGAAAAAGTATTTCTCAACTTAGGACAGCGATTGCTAGTGTCTGGACAACAGGAACCAACACAGTTAAACAGAAGTAGGAAGTTCTAGTGTCCCACAGCACGGTGGAGTGAATATAGTCCACAATCATCAATCATGTATTTTATGAATAATTAAAGAGGTGGAAATGTTAATTACCCTGATTTGTTCAGTTCATATCATGTACATTTATTGAAATACCATGCTTTATCCTATAAATATGTACCATCATTAAGGGTTTCTCAGAGAACTTAAAAAATAGTTTAAAGAGATGGAAATACCAACTAACCTGATCTGATCATTACAAGTTGTATATATGTATGGAATTAGTATACTGTATCCCATAAATATTTACAATTAAAATAACAGTAACAAAATAATTATGCAAAGCCGTAATACAAAGTGTTGTATTACTGTGTGTGATGATCAATTATATTTTTAATTGATTGATTTTTTAATTGATTTTAATTGAGTTATGCTAACCAGGTTATAGTCATATATGATGGTGATAAATAAGATTTTCAGATAAAATATTAATTTCTCATTTTAAACTTTAGTTTCCTAACTTAGAACTTGACCGCAGGCTTTATATCAAGTTTTGAGTTTTCTTTTTTTTTTTTTTTTGGTACATAACGAAATTGGGTAACCAAAATACATCTTTCATAAACATGGCATTACCTAAAATGATCTACATAAAAATAAAAATATTTAAAAGGGACTAAGAAGCCAAGAATTCTTACAGTATCAGAGTATTTTAATACGCCAGCTCTTATTTCAATCAGGTACTGGGGATACAGCGCCGCCTCCTCTATTTTCTACTGAAGCAGGAGGGTACTCATTAGTTACTATCGGCTTACCAGTGCGCAGTCTCGGGCTCTGACAGGTGCATCTACCAGCAGCGTCCTCTTTAGTCCCCCCCCCCCCACCCCGTGGGCTCACGCACAGGCGTGCGCGCACACACAGACACTGCTTCCTACACCCCTTCATTATCCTCCACAATCAGCCATGACTCATCAAGCCTTTACCACTTTCAAAATCCGTGTTTACACCTGTTAAGTTTCCCTGTCACGGGGAGGAGATCACAATAGTGAATCAGTGCCCCAGAAAGGCAGACTAAGGACGCCTCTCCAGTCACTCGCTGCTTACCCGAGACAACGTTACACAGCGGCCTATGGGGTTCTCTGAGCACACGGAGGCCATCCAACCAGGACGCGCCCTGGCTCCGCACCGAGGGCGTCTGCAGCCCAGCTGCAGTCACTCCCGGTTGCCATGAGAGGTTTTGAGCACTCTCCGGGACCCACCCATCCCACAAACAATGATTTAAACAAAACGAAAACAGAAAGAGGGTGACTCACTGCAACACTCCAAGTCCATCCTGGAGGAAGAAGGCTATAAAAATGATCTGTGATGATTAGCCTCGGGATGGCCATATGGTTTTTTTTCATTTTCAGAACTTGAGCATAATGTTAGAAGCATCACACGGGAGTTAACCATAACTGGACACGCAGACCTGCTCCTGCATCTGACCCCACTGTGGGTGTTATCACTTGGTTACACAGAGTTGTTTTTATGATATTGTAAAAATATCCTAAAATTAGTTGTTGACAAGGCAATGTAATCAAAACACAGTATTCCCCACATGCTACTTCCTATCATTTATTTGTTTGAGATAATAAAAATGATAATCCATGGCCTGGCCAAAGAGCACTTACCTCATTGTCTGACTCCACGAGAACTTGATCATATTCACTAAGCGCTACTAGAAACATGATAGAGGTGACGTTTTCAAAGCAGTGTATCCATTTTCTTCTCTCTGACCTTTGACCCCCTACATCGACCATTCTGCAAGGTTAACAACACTTGTATTAGTAGCACATAGAGAAACCTAGAAACAACGTATAGATAGCACTACTTATAAACTTAGGAAAAACATTATCTTGAAAGACAACAGTCCTCTAATTTCAAGCCAAATAATATTTATAGACTATCTATTAATTTTGTTATCCAACATTCATAGGCAAAACATTCTGGGTAATAAATCAATGTGGTTATTAGAAAGTTAAAGAAAATCCTTATCTATGCCAAGTAAATGATATTTTTTGTTAAAGAGACACTGGGGAGAGTCAGAAACAGATGAGTGTTATTTGTGTTAAACCTTGCTGGCAAGTATCAGATTCTTTCCCTACACAATCAGGACAAGTGTTTTCTGAGGATGGGTAGCTGCTGCTTTAGCTAAATGCACACAGAACCGCAGTGATCCTTCCCCAGCAGGGTGAGCATCTGGGGCTACACCCTGCTCCCAATACTGGTGACGATCTGGGACAGGTCTGCTGTGTCAAGTAACATGGGGTAATTAAGACGTTCACAACCCAACTGGCTAACCTGCTGCAGATGAAGCGGTGTATAAAACATCTAGATGTGACAAGGCACCACTCCAGTGCTGTCATCTGAACTATTTTCAAGAGTTTGTTCAGCGACCAACACGGACATCAATGAATCTGAGTAATAATGAATATATGAAAATATCTGGCAGTGCTTGGCACTGAACCAAGGCTTCCCCAAACTGTTGAATCCATATTTTGACTGAAGTGTACACAATCTTCAGAAGAGCAAAAGCAAGTGAGAGGTTGAGGCATAAAAGCTTTAGAGCTGGGCTCTTTAAGCATTTGTTGAAAACTGCAGCTCCTCCTGGTATTTTTCTACCTCCTAGCACTGAATCCAAACCAGGGATGCAAGGACTTCCAGTGACTGTTTCTAAAAGACTTCCTGACGCAGATGAGACATTTGAGGGGCAAAACAATGAACTCAGGGAGCTCTATGAACTATGGACATCAAAGCTGGAATTCTTAGGCCCTAAAAATATTAAAATTCTAGGTTTTCCCTAATGGCACTGTGTGAATAACATGCCACTTGTTTACATGAAATTCTCATTCCATGAAATCCTGCCACACTAGGCCCCACACAAGGCTGTTGATGGTGGCAGGAAATTATACTTCCAAGTCATTATTTTCACTGCAGTGGCAAAAAGATGTTCTTTAAAAGCTACTGCACAAAATATGGAAAAAATAAGATGTAACAGTGTCTGATTTCAGAACTCACTAATTGCCAAGAAATGAGGAGAACGAAACGCTCCAGGAAATGCTCTATGTTTTCTGAAAATATATGGTGATATGATTATAAGGGGAAAGAAATTTTTGTCTCAAACTAAACATCTCTAAATGTTATAAACTTAATACAGAATGCTGGTGGTACAAGGAATCCTGCAAACTGTCCAATGTGATCACTTTGTAAGATCTAAAACTGAGGGTCAGCAAGACTTCTAAAATGCACCCACTTTATGGCTATGTCACTTAAAGGGGTGCAAGGCCGTCAGATTCAATCACAGGTACAGAGACTATTGGAGTAACATACAGTGCTATGGCAAGGCATGATGTAAGGCCTGCTAATCACAGCCACGTGGCAGACTGACAGTTACATAACCCCAGTTTCATAAGCTGACATGGGAAGCATTCCTCTTCAATGGGACGGGCCCTCTCGAGGAATTCCACTCCCTACGCTCAGAGATAGATATATATTCACATGGCTTCATTTCTCAAAGCACCACATGGTCAGTGTTCTAACCAAAAATACAACTGGGTGATTGTGTAATAGAGATTAAATGAAAGCACAGAAATATTGTTTACTTCTTCTCATCTAGACAGAAAAATAAGGAACTTCTTGTGAAATACTACTAGACAGACCAGGAACAAGAGGAAATATATATTCAATCTATTTTGCTACATAAATTTAGACTAGATTAATTAGCACATTTTTAAAGTATCTCTGAATTTTTTTCAAGCAAATTATTTTTTATTGCAACTGAAAAATTCTGCATGGTTTCCAGAAAACACCAACATGAAAGCTCACAATAACAGATAATTCATATTATTGATAGGGTTATAAGATCAGTCATATCTTAAATAATTCCCAATTTATACCTATTTTCCTCATAAAGTACTTCCAAAACAGTTAGAATTAGGACTAATATTTGAGTAACTGTGATCAATCACTGGCAAACTAAGTTTTTGTTAATTAATTTCCTGATGACCTAAATTTCTTGAAATCAGAGACTTGCCAGTGCATCTCTCTTTTCCTTCCTCTTTCAGGAACATGGCATTTGTGTATCTAATGGCAATACTTCACAGAGGCTACATTGTTGTAAAGTCTACACATGATCTCAATACTCATTGGGTTCTATAAAGGTACTCAAGGCTTAAAAGCTGAGAAGCAGGTTTAGGGACCCAGTTACTACCTGAAAATGACACTCTGTAAGTCAAAGGGGTATTCGATGATCCCTGTGGTGGGGACTCGAACTCTAAGCACATCTTGTTGCGTAGGCAGGTAGGCAGGGTCGGCTACGCGGTCCAAGTCATTTAGATAGCTAGAGGAGGAGACACAATGAGAACGTTAGTGACACCATCACACATCTGTGGACACGGAAGGATCAGAAAACAGAAGAGTAGTTTGGGAGAAATAAAGTCAATGTTCGAATACTCAGAGGAAGGTAATCTACCTACGGATTTCCAACTTTCCATATTTCTCATTTCTTATCTCACATCAATTAAAGACCATACAAAAAGCAAAGAGATGGGGGGAAGAGAGAAATTCACATTAGTGTCCTATCCTCTATTCTTTGCTGTTGTTGCTGCAGGCCTGGTTGGTAAAGCAGGAGTTCAAAACAAATAGTTTTAGAATCATTTATACAGATTTGATTGGGATAAATAAATAACAGAGTTGCACATAAGGCCAGGATGTTTTTCTTGTTTGCTTTGTTTTGTTAAAAAAAAAAATCAGTACTTTTCCTGGAATGAATTTTCTTACTCCCCTAGGAGAGACAGCAGGATGCCATAATCTGAATTCTGTCCAAAGCCTGGGTCATTTGTGATTAATGTGAAGTCACAGAATTTCTAGCTATTACACTAATAACAGCTAAGATAAAAGCATCAATGTGTAGAGTCATCACATCTCAACTTTGAATGTATCTGTTTATATGATACTCTTCCATTCCTTAAGATAAAACTTACTTTTAAATAGCTTTAGACTCACAGGAAGTTGTAAAACTATTAGATAGAATTCTCTGGCACCCTTCAAACTATCTTCCCCTATTTATAACATCTAATATAACTATAGAACATCAATATTAAAACCAAGAAACTGACATTGAGACAATACTATTTGTCAAATACAGACCTTATTTGTATTTCATCCACTGTTACATATATATATATACACACACACACACATAAATGTATACTATATGCATATACTTGTACATATGTGTATATACACAAATATGTATATATACATATTTTCAATGTATGTGTGTATACATGTATGCATAATTGGGGAGGTACATAGTGCTATAACATTTTAAAACAGGGAGATTTAATCACCTCCACAATCATGATATTGAATGGTTCTATAACCATAAACATTCAGTCTCATGCTGCCTCTGACAACCCTAACACTGGACAATCACACATGTGTTTTTCATCAGTATAATTTTGTCATTTCTAAACTTTTATTCCATTCACTTGTGATTCTCTTAAAGTACAAAAAAGATTGGTAGTGTTGAGAATGATACAATTTTGCAGAAGTGATGACAACCGGATGAAAATGACTGCTCTAAGCAGCATCTTCATGATTTCAATGAGTAACCATGCTGCTTTGCCCTAGAAGAGAATGGAGCAGAGACATGGTTTGAAAACACAACTACAAAGTTAAATACTTTAACTTATGAATAAAATATAAAGAAAAGATGGAATCATTAACAGAACTGGAGGGGTGGTTAAACTTTTGATTCCTTCATGCTCACAAACAAGAAGCAGTAAATTCTGAGACACATAATAGGGAATGTTTGGTGCACAGCATGTTATAACAGCAGAAAACACAAATTCTTAATTGGTATGATCTACCTAGGGTACACACTTTATCTTATCCATCTCTACTGATACTTCAGTTTCTAAAAGAGTACCAGGCAAGTAATATTTAACATTTATTGTATAGATGGATGCTGATGTGAACGTTTAGTTTCAGCATTATTTTAAATGCCATTCTTATTGGTGTTTTTATATGAAATTGAGTGTTGAAAAGCAATATTATATCAAACCTGTAAAATTTATGGGATCATATTACAGTACTAAGTCTGACTTTATCAAAGAAAAAAGTTATTGCCTCTTTTGAGGAGTTTTAATTCTTTGAGACAAAAAAGTACCAACATAGAAACTCCCATTGCAAAGCAAGGAATTCATATTCTAGAGGCCTTACTGTAGACACATCAACGATTCTCTAGCTAGCAATTAGCTGTCTCCTGACCAATAGGAACCAACCTTGTGCCTTTAGAAAATGATGAGATGGAGGCTGTGAGCATTTGGATGAGACAGGCAGGAAAGAAATGCAAAAATGGACTGGACCCAAAAGGTTAGTCAATATCCCGGCAAGGTCTTGGGAGTTGTCTGATAGGGTTAACAAGCAATTGTTGAGTCTCATCATATCACATCTACAAAATCAACTAGCTAGCCTATGGATGGAGTTTCCTGATAAATCAGCTCCTTAATTTGAAAAACTTGAAATAAACATACATTAGGAAATCTACAAAATCACCTTTTATTTATCTACTATATCTAAGCATTTATTTCAGAAGAATCAAAGAACTTTATATTTGCCCCAGTGAGCTTGCTTAGAAACATGGTGCTCAATGAACCATTTCTGTTCACGTCATGACACACACAGAGGTCAACACAGAAGGTTGCTAATGCTTAGATGCAAAGGACGGGGAGATTCTGGCTGTTTCCTGAAGAGGAACCAAACAAATTACTTGTTGCCAGTCTATTTTCAAACACAGATGTGTGTTTGCCCAGGAGACTCTAAACAGCCAGCACATGAACTGGGAAATCACCTGTCACATTGTGTAGAGGTAACTTGGATAGCTTCTCTCCAATTTAGAACGATGGACTTAGCCCCTTGAAAGCCACACTCGGGTAAGAGGGAATCAGGGTATACAACTATAAAACTGCTTAGAGGCGTGCCCTGATAAAAGGATCAGCGATCCACTCTGTGAATGCAGAGGACTACTGAGATGTTAGCAGAATATTTCTTTTTTTTTTTTTTTTTTTTTTTTTTGACAGGCAGAGTGGACAGTGAGAGAGAGAGACAGAGAGAAAGGTCTTCCTTTTTGCTGTTGGTTTACCCCTCAATGGCCGCTGCGGCCGGTATACCGCGCTGATCCAAAGCCAGGAGCCAGGTGCTTCCTCCTGGTCTCCCATGCGGATGCAGGGGACAAGCACTTGGGCCATCCTTCACTGCACTCCAGCTGGACTGGAAGAGGAGCAACCGCGACAGAATCCGGCACCCCGACTGGGACCAGAACCCGGGGTGCTTGTGCTGCAGGCAGAGGATTAGCCTGTTGAGCCGCAGCGCCGGCCAAGCAGAATATTTCTAACTCTCATACTTAAACACACTTTCTTCCCCTTGTCTTGCTTTCACTCCTTGTCAACAACGGTAGAGTTCAGAAAATAACAGCAGAACACCAACAAACTTTGACTGCTAACACCCTGCCTGGCTCCGCTCTATGTGTTCATGGTGCAGGTACCAACACATCGCATGGCAAAGAAATGGCCACTAGGGATGTTCCATATATTTCTTTCTTTCAAAAAAAATCATCTTTTTTTTTTTAAGAGATTTATTGCATTTATTTGAAAGGCAGGCAGAGACAGAGAGAGAGAGAGAAATCCTCCATCTACTAGTTCACTTGCCAAATGGCCACAGTGGCCAGTGCTAGCCCAGACTGAAGCCAGGATCCAGGAGATTCTTCTGGGTCTCCCACATTAGTGCAGGGGCCCAAATACTTGAGCCATCTTTCACTGCTTTCCCAGGCCCATTAGCAGGGAGCTGGATAAGAAGTGGAGCAGCTGGCACTTGAACCAGTGCCCACATGAAATGCTGGTACTGTGGACGGCAGCTTTATCCACTATGCTGGAGTGCCGGCCCCAGTGTTCCACACATTTCTAACTAACTTAAAAGTAACTGGCATTTGCAATTTGACGTGCTTTTCGCTTTTGTCTCAGTTGGATGGCAGAGAAAGGCTCACTTTACTCGGTGTAAAAAAAAACTTCAATTTAGTTTAACAAAAGAAATGGGCTGAAAGGAACTCTATCCAGCTCTGCCAGTTCCAACACACCTCGAGAACTAAAAGAAACGTGAAACACCCCAAAAGAAGGGACACACTGAATGCCACTGCCCAAAGATACAGAGCATGAAAAATATTTTCTTTGAGAGGAAGACTGGGTGGTTGTAGACAATCTGTGAAGCACTTTTCGCTGCTAAGGAGGGGCTGGTGTGGACAGCTCCTGCCTGCAGAGTCCCTGGCCCCACGTGTTCCCCTCACGCCGGGGCCCACAGGACTTAGCCAAGAGAGTCCCATCACAGCACTTGCTGTACTTCAGACCTGCTGAGGGCAGACAGCCATTCCACTGCCTTAGAGGCAGAGGTCTCCATGGTAAGACTTGGGCATTGTCATTTCTTGATGCTTCCGTGGAAAGTACATTTCATATTCTGAGGACAACTTGGGTGGACGATGAGGGATGGGCTCAGGTTGGATTATTCCATTCATTTAACCTTTTGAGAAGAAACACCAAGGCCTGAACAAATTTATACCACAGAGTAAATTCAAGGAGTTAATTATAGCCATAATTTGTTTTGTAGGAATGATTCGGAGTGGCTGCTGAGGTCATTCTCAGGGTGTTGCTATGGTGACGAGCACAGGTACATTTCCAAGGCAATGTATGTGTAATGAGTGGCTGGCAGCAGCTCGCTCCTGACGTCAGGGAGAGAAAGCTCCCATGGTATACATGGGACTTAAAGTGTCCAGGAAACAAGCCATCTCTGAGAGTGTGTTAAAAACTGGGATGCTTAGCCACCGAAGCTCCCCTTACTCCAGTCTCTTCATGGAGATTTAATGACTTTCCATTGCACTGAGACATTTAATAATTGATAATTTGACAACTGACTAAAAATTTTTTTTCTATATGTTTGCCAGGTGGCTATGGCTCTTGCACTTAGTGGTCAGGGCTCCAACTACCCTAGTCCACAGCCTGTCACCAGCACCTAGGTTCAGGCCTGGGACACAGCAGGTGCTCAGCATACGATCCAAATTTCAACCACTCAATGGTAAATGCCACAGTGGTTAGAAAGGTAGGTTATACCTTTTAGGAAAAACACAGGAAGGCTGTTACCTGTCCATCTTTACATATTTACCTCTTGGGGCTACTACTGATCTGCACTAAGTTATAACTAAATTCTGAATTGAAATGTCTCTGACAAATTTAAAGCCAACACAGAACGGAAAGGTATCATTGGTTTAACTTCATTTAGAAGATGTGCTTCCTGCTCTTCTCTAGGCTCTGGCCACAGAATGATAAATTCCACATGTCAATGTTATACCTGTTGGCTTCAAACTTGCAGGCCTTGGAGTTCTCTTTTATCCAGTGCCAACCAAGCAGGTGGTGTCTTACCAACAGAAACTGCTGATAGTATCTCTTTAAAGGAAGAAATAAGCTTTTGACGGTTTTCAGTGAAAAGTGAGGCAATAATAAGACTCATGCAGTAATGTTTCAACAACTCATTGCCCACGAGGAACAAAATGCAGTTACTTGGAACTCAACAACACATGTTGACCACGACATTATGCTAGATGCTAAGGAGATGAACTCATGGAAGCCGATTCCTGCCTGCAAGGAGTTTACCAGCTTGTGGGAAGAAAAGGGTTATATAAAGAAGAGAAGTGGTGGGACCTATCAGGGATGGAACGAATGTGTGCATATTCTGGATGCAGTTGTTGCTTGGAAACGAAACGGTCTCTAATCCTCAGTGATAATCCACAAAACAGCCTTCTGCAGCATCACTGAACCGCTTTGGAAATCATGCCCATTAGTTTATATCTTGTAATGGCTAAACTCCTTACACATTTAACTTCAGGATCATCTCTAGCTTCAGAAATAAGAAAATCAGGGCTGTGGTGTAGTGGGTAAAGCGTCCGCCTGCAGTGCCGGCATCCCATATGAGCAACGTTTCAAGAGCCGACTGCTGCTATGGCCTGGGAAAGCAGTAGAAGATGGCTTAAGTACTTGGACTCTTCACTCGCATGGGGAACCCAGAAGAAGCTTCTGGCTCCTGGCTTCAGATCAAGCCCAGTTCCAGCATTTGTGGCCATTTGGGGAGTGAATCAGTGCATGGAAGACCTCTCTCTCTCTGCCTCTGCCCTCTGTAACTCTGCCTTTCAAATAAATAAATAAATATTTTAAAAAATAAGAAAATCAGAAGTATGGTATAGTCTTCTACTTTAAATGATTAAAAATATATGAGAGAAGCTTCAACTTCATTAAAATAAGACGCCCAAATCAAATATGGTATTTCTCTCTTAGGTAAGTTGTTTTTTTATTTTATTTTATTTTTTTATTTATTTGACAGGTAGAGTTATAGACAGTGAGGGAGAGACAGAGAGAAAGGTCTTCCCTCCGTTGGTTCACTCCCCAAATGGCCGCTACAGCCGGTGCTGCGCCGATCCGAAGCCAGGAGCCAGGTGCTTCTTCCCGGTCTCCCACGCGGGTGCAGAGCCCAAGCACATGAGTCATCCTCCACTGCCTTCCTGGGCCACAGCAAAGAGCTGGACTGGAAGAGGAGCAACCGGGACTAGAACCCGGAGCCCATATGGGATGCAGCCACAGGCGGAGGATTAGCCAAGTGAGCCACGGCACCAGCCCCAACTGTTTCTTAATTAACTAATGTTTTCAATTATCTGAGAGGCAGAGAGACATAGACACAGACACACAGAGATAGAGAGAGAACAAACGAGCAAGCGTTCTTCTCTACTACTTTACCACAATGTCCACAATGGCCAAAGTTCGACCAGGATGAAGTCAGGAGCCACAAACTCAATCTGGGTCTCCCACGTAAGTGGCCGGGACTCAACCATCTGAGTCATCATCTGCTGCCTCACGGCGTCTGCATTTGCAGGAAGCTGGTGTCAGAAGTCAGAGCCAAGACTCCAACCCAGGTACTCTGACATGGGACACGGGCATCTTAATTCATGTCTCAACTGCTAGACCAAATGCCTGCTTCTGCACCACAGTTCTGACAACAGTTTGTCAGCAACAGTTTTGAGGTAACCATCGAATTTTGTTCACGCTCCAATTTGACATGCAGTGAGAACTCAAATGTCTTTTTAAAATAAAAAGAAAAATACAATCCATCATATATGACCAGAAGGGTGATTGAAATCTAAACCAAAGGGCTGGCACTGCGGCACAACGGGTTAAAGCCCTGGCCTGAACTGTCGACATCCCATATGGGTGCCGGTTCTAGTCTCGGCTGCTCCTCTTCTGATCCAGCTCTCTGCTGTGGCCTGGGAAAGCAGTAGAAGATGGCCCAAGTCCTTGGGCCCCTGCACCCACGTAGGAGAACCGGAAGAAGCTCCTGGCTCCTGGCTCCGGATCAGCGCAGCTCTGGCCGTTGTGGCCATCTGGAGAGTGAACCAGTGGATGGAAGACCTCTTTCTCTATCTCCACCTCTCTCTGTAACTCTTTCAAATAAATAAAATAAATCTTTAAAAAAAAAAAAAGAAATCTAAACTAAGAATAGCATAGACATTAAAAATTCGAGAGCACTGTTTTTGTGAAATAAATTAATAATTAATAAATGAAATAAATTAAGAGATATGATTTCACAAGTAAAACATATTATATTACAGGTGGGGTTAAAATATTTTAAAACAGTTTATTTTTATTTTTAAAAAAGAGGTATACAGCCCTCAGAAATTACACCAAAAATTAGAGTGTCTGTGGGAAAAGTAGAAAAAGATATCTCTGGGACCAGTGCTGTGGTGTGGTGGGTAATTCTGCCGCCTGCAGTGCTGGCATCCCATATGAGTGCTGGTTCTAGTTCCTGCTGCTTACTTCCTATCCAGCTCTCTACTATGGCCTGGAAAGCAGTAGAAGATGGCCCAAGTCCTTGGGCCCCTGAACCCATGTGAGAGACACGGAGGGAGCTCCTGGCTCCTGATCAGTCCGTCTCTGGCCTTTGTGGCCATTTAGGGAGTGAATCAGTGGATGGAAGATTTCTCTCTCTCTCTCTGCCTCACAAATAAATAAATAAATCTTTTAAAAAGTGAAAAAAAAATAAAGAAAAAGACATCTCTGACATTTGGTGCAATCTACTAAATGCAACAAGATAAATGAAAACAGCATCTTGGGGTCTTCAACCTGCTTGCTGTGGGTTATGTATTGAGGGCTGGGAGCTCAATACATGCAGGTTTTCCCATGGACAGGCTGCACTGAATATCTGCAGTTCAAGTCCAATATTAAGATGAAACTATGGCACAGATAAGATTTTGGGTAGGTTTTCACATTTTTAGTTATTGAAAAGAAGGTTAGAAAAACTAGGTCAACTTCATTAAAAAAAAATTCAGAAGACCTCATTGTGAGAGGATCAGACTCCAGGGAATTAAAAGCTAGATTGTGCCATGAGACTGTATTTGACACTGTCAAAAGCAGAGGAAGCTAAGGAGAAAAACAGAACCACACAGTTATTATATGGTTGCTGCATGTCCACAACCATCCAAAGTAAGAAAAAAAAATGTCAAAGTGAATGCTTTTAAAAAACGGAGAAGTAACAGTTCTGCAAAACTGATACCCCAAGGGAGAGTCAAGTGGAGGTTTTAATGCCATGACCCACCCACGTCCCTCAGTCATCTGGCAGATCCTGCTGCAGATACAAGCCCTGTGGTAATCTGGTTAGGTTGGTTAGCTGCACGGATTACTCATTACACAAACACTTCCATCTCCTGAACATGTGCATTTGGCTCAGGGCAAAATGACTTCCCATTTTCCTCTTTAGTACCTGGCACGGTATGATTGGAGTGCAAAGAGCTACAGCATTTATGACAGGTATCCGTTCATCGGACGTTATTTGCTCTTACTAAGAAATTCGAGGTTAAAACAAAGATTACCTGGTGATAGCAGGAGGGTTACAGGCTACAGACTATTCTATAGGATCAAAGAGAAGTCTAAGGGGTAAAACCAATCAAGAAAATCAGATTTTAAAAAGTAAACCCAGATCTCTGCATTTGGTAGAGTATCATACAAATATTATATGGGGAAGACTTGTTCCAAAGGGTACCATGAAGAGACTGCCAGTGCCAGCTGGGGAGAGGCCAGGCTACTGCATGTCCACCAGGCAGACCCAGAGCCAGGGGCCAGGGCCTGCGCTGCACACACAGCAAAAGATTCTCCAGTGAGTTGCTCAAAGAAATAAATTGACCTTGTAATTAAAAACAAACAAAATTACAATGGGAGAGAGCGAGAGAAAGGAGATCTTTTACAATCTGCTTTCTGGACTTTGTTATTCATCTTTTATATAATAACTTTTAAAGCTATTGACTAATACTGACACATTTCTAAAACAAATCAAGAAGTTTCAGAAGACTGGTTTTAACTTTAGTCTGCCTATCTTGAAATGCAATGGCAGTACTAAATTTAGTTACTTTACATGTTTATTGAGAATCCATTATATGTGAAACTCTAACACAGTATGTGTGTTGGAGAGAGCGGAGGCTGGAACGTTAAAATATATTCTTTGCCCTTAGGACATCAGACTACCTGGGAAACAAAGATAGCAGAAATGAATCAATTAAGAAATAATTAAGTGACAAATTGTGAGCTGCTAAGTATGAATGCTGTAAGAAGGGAAAGATGATTATGAACCTGGTCACTGGAGAATACTGCAAAGAAGCTGGGGCCGGGTGGGGGGTGGGTGATGAGTTATACTGGGTATCCAGAATGGATCTGAACAGTCAGAAAACAGAGATGAGAAGAAAGTAGGAAAGGCATACAATTTCCTTCTTCTTTTATTGCTCATTCATTTTATAGCTGTTATTGCAACCCTGCAACAAGCGAGATCAAATGAGGCACTATGCATACCCCTCAGAGTGAACCACAAACAAATAAAAAAAAGGACACACATACTCTGACGATGAAGATACAGGTGCTCAAACAACTACACTACGATGTAGAAACAAGGTAGGTCACAAAGTGGGGCTCCAGGAAGTATAGCTGGGAGCCCTCCCAGAACTGGTCTGTGATGCGAGTGGGTCCACCATAGTCAGGTCACATTAAACTTGGGCACTGTTTCAAGAGGAAAAGAACCTTCATTTTCAAGAGGGTGATCAGATCTGGGAAGCTGGTCATGCTAACCTGAACGAGGTAGAGATCAAAATTCAGCTCATTAAACAGTACAGATAACAGTGGTAACAAACAAGAACATTAGTTGGCCAATCAGTGTCTTAAGGTTGCTTGGTGGCAGGGAATCAGAAAGCAAGCTGAGGATAGCAAGGTTCCTTGGCTCACTTGTGACTGGAGGTGGGGTTGTCATCTAGTTAGGTGCATGTCTCTTAGGCTCTTATAAAAGGCTGTCAGTCTTTCTTTTGCTTCAGCTGTCATGGTTAAATTCCATTACACTCTCCATGAACAGAAAGATTTACTTTCACACACACACACACACACACACACACACACAAATTAACTGCCTGCCCACTTGTAGTTTTCCCATGATACTCATTTTCTATGAACTTTTAGAAGACTCCTCATATGATAAACATATTCTTGCTCTCAAGGGCCAAATCAACTCAACAGACATTTCTGGTTATTTCCGACACCATTAGTATTAAACATTCCTGCATGATATTTAGAGGTAATATAATTTATTATATTATATATAATATATATTATATATTTAGAGGGAATATAATCTAGAGCCCTCTGCTGCTCACTTCCTAGCAGAAAGCTCATTATGAAAAGCAGCAGTTCGGGAGGATTGCTGAAGGAATGCAGACCATCATCCATCCTCTCAGTACTCTAAAACTCTTCTCTGGGTTAATTCAGAACAGTAGAGTCTTAAGCCAGGTTCCATCAAATGGTGAATGAGGACTTCTAGTTGCTTTTCACTATGCATTCTTCTTCTAGAGAAGGGGTTTGAAAGAGTGTGTGAAAAACAGATAGTAAATATTAAGCTTCATGGGTCATGTGGTCTCCATTGCAACTATCTGACTCTGCTACCAGGTGCAAAAGCAAGTCAACAATACATAAACCAATGCATGTGGCTGTGCTCCAGGAATGCTTTACTTACAAAAATCAAGCAGAGAGCTGAATTTGGCTGATGGGTTTGCTAAGCCCAGACTAATAGTGATAGCATCCCTTGTTTTAGCAGGCTACAGTATCATCCTGAATAAGGACTGTGGAAATGACTGTAAAAAAGATGTCAAACAACTGAATATGCAAAGGTTTCAATAAAATATGAGCAAACAGCAGGCTGACAAATTGAAGCCTGTCTCTCTTGGCTGGCTAGTCCTCTGCAGATGGGCCAGATCCAGCCCTTTTCCCTGGTTTGAACTGCAGGTTAGAGAGTAATTAAACACATCTAGGCCCATTTTTTTTACCCCGAAGAGCTTGGAGCATTCTGAAAAGCAGGAAATAAAGACCACCTTTTCGACTCCTCCAGGCTTACTGTGGAAGACAAAGGCAGGCTCTTTTCTTATTTGTTTTGTATGCTTGT
Organism: Oryctolagus cuniculus; assembly: GCF_964237555.1. Lineage (NCBI taxonomy): Eukaryota > Metazoa > Chordata > Mammalia > Lagomorpha > Leporidae > Oryctolagus > Oryctolagus cuniculus. The sequence goes on along the minus strand of NC_091432.1, from coordinate 152,448,861 downwards.
TTTAGGAGATATGGTCTGCCAGATAACAAAACAAGAATACAAGTAAACATGTCACTCAAGTGAAAAAAAAAAAAAAAAAAGACACCCATGCGATTACTGTTGTTCTTTAAAAAGAGCAAACATTCAAAATCAACACTCTTCGAAGAGCAAGATGGAGTTTTTAGTATTTAACCACGGGGAGGATAATTTCTCTGTTCATTCTATTTCCAGGTAAATTTAGGGGTGCCCAGTTTTCACTTGGCTGCATTGGATAGTAATAATTTCTCAGATAAAGGCAGTGTACTGTAAGGGAATGAAAGGACTTCAGAAGTTGGAAGTTTAAAGATTACTCTTTACAGCCCAATCTGAGTGAGGCTTCTGAGGCAAAGCCCCAGAGGTGGTGAACAGCAGAGGGAACTCCTTCTTCAGCTGGATCTTGATCCAGCATTCTCACCATGCAATAGTCTTGTGTGCTTTCCAAAGCCTGCATTAGGCTTCAACGTTAAAAAAAAAAAATCACCAAAGCAAAGTCAGGATGGTTGCAAGAGCCAAACCAGCAAGCTAATGGGTTCCAGTGTTTGACTCATCACTCAGCAACATTTCAGCACAGCACCTCCTCAAGAAGGAGTTATCCTTAACCAGTATGATGTACCAACCTACCTCTGAAATCACTCCTGCTCCTTTTTCTTGTTTAAAATATTTATTTATTTATTTGAAAGCCAGAGTTACAAGGAGAGCAGAGAGAGAGAGACAGAAAGAGAGAGGGAGAATTTTCCATCTACTGGTTTGCCCTCTAAATGGCCACAACAGTCAGGGCTGGGACAAGCCAAAGCAAAGGAGCCTGGAATTTTATTCAGGCCTCCCACATACATTACAGGGGCCCAAGAACTTGGGCCATCTTCCACTGCTTTCCCAGGCAGTGAAAGCTGCATCGGGAAGTAGAGCAGCCTGGACATGGCCAGGTGCTCAAAGGGGATGCGGTGTCACAGGTGGTGGCTTAACCAGCTATGCCACAAAACCAGCCCCTGTGTCTGCATTTTCATGTCATGGTCATGATCTGACATTAGAGATTTAGCGTGAGGTTAGAGGTAAATAGTAACACTGACTTTTAGTGAAGTCCTCCGAGGGGACTTCAGGAAAGTGAGATTAGGATTCCGGCAGTCTTTCGTCAAAGCCTGCAGTGAGTTTCCTCACTCTGTGACAATGTGATTGAAATTTGTGTTCTCTGGCTAATGTCAAGGAGCTTGTGGTACTGTGGGCAGTGAACTCATCTGACCTGATGTCTCAGCATATGAAAGCAGGTGGTGAGCCCCCCCACCCCACCCCGGGGAAAACACAGCAAACTTACAGCCATCTGTTTATTGTGCTCTTTATGTAAAGATATTCAGAGCCCTTGGGCTTCTATCAATAACAAAAAAGTTAATAAAGGAATCTATAAAACTCTGCAGGATGTTAGGATGCATTTTATTCTCAAATTAAATAGAAGTGGAAGAATGTATCAAACTAAAGCCAACTGCAAACTTATCCCCAACTGTTTTTCCATTTTCTGGAACTTCCCATCTCCTTATTTCTACCGTTGCTGTCTGTTCTTTGTACCATCTGATTGCTTATTATGTTAGCTAAACAAAGCAGAAAGAGGGAAACTCAAACTATCTTATTATGTCCACAATTCTGGTTCCAGTAAAAAGCGATTGGGTGGAGTGTGTGTGGTACAGATAAAGACTGAAAGCTAAAGTAAAGGAATAATATTTCGGAGTTATCTGTGACTTAGAATAGCTTCCATGCTAATATGAATAACAGATACTCCCGTAAACATGGCTAAGTTTTCTTTAATAATAACCAAAACCCAACAAGTTGATTTTCCAATAAATTTGACATAATTTCCCTTATAAAATCTTATAAATATAAAACTACCTAGTGACAGCATTTTTTTTCTTTTTTTTTAAAATTTTTTGACAGGCAGAGTGGACAGTGAGAGAGAGAGACAGAGAGAAAGGTCTTCCTTTGTCATTGGTTCACCCTCCAATGGCCGCTGCGGCCGGCACACTGCGGCCGACGCACCGCGCTGATCCGATGGCAGGAGCCAGGTACTTCTCCTGGTCTCCCATGGGGTACAGGGCCCAAGGACTTGGGTCATCCTCCACTGTACTCCCTGGCCACAGCAGAGAGCTGGACTGGAAGAGGGGCAACCGGGACAGAATCCGGCGCCCCGACTGGGACTAGAACCCGGTGTGCCGGCGCCGCAAGGTGGAGGATTAGCCTAGTGAGCCGTGGCGCCGGCAGCATTTTTTTAAATAAACAATTTATATCTTTCATGGTAAGTGACTTGTAAAATGCTGATCTTCATTAGTCTATCATCTGGGTATCTACCTAACAACTGTCGATTATCTATCATCTATCACTCAATCAATCATTCTATCTGTCACCCTCCGTGAGGCTGTATTTCACACTGGTTAAAATCTTAGGCTCTATAATAAGCAAATATGGATTCAACTCCTCCTATCACTTATTAATTGTGTGACCTTAGATAAGGTACTCAATGTTTCTCTGATCTAGTTTTCTCCTCCATTAGATGGAGATAAGAAATACTTGCCACTGTGGGTGTTCTTTGAGAATTAGAAGAAATAATGAATGCAAATGAGCAAAGAATGTAACATACAGTAAGTGTTCAGTAAACAGCAGTTATTTGTTTTTGATATCAGAGCTTGTCACATCCCAGACCTTTAAAAGAGGTAATAAAAAACACTTAAGTACCTTCAGCTCTGAGTCTTCAAAGTTCACCTATAACAGTCAAACATATAACAGCCTAATCACCGCCACTGAAACAGTAGAAATTACTCATTTACTATTGATGGAACAATCATTTGTGATGGTCAGACACTGAGGGTAGCGAGAGTGACACTTATGTACACGTGGTGGCAGATACAACAGAGACAGGTATGAAGTGTTGGCGAGAGATGACATAGTGACTGTCTTTGACGTTTGGTCCTGAAGGACGGATAGATAGGAATTCATCATAAATTATGAGAGGCATGCTTGGCCTCTTTCTCAGCGTTCTCGGCAAGTGGCTTGTGCAGAATCTCACAAGCAGCAGGGTTCTGGAGAGAAGAGGGCTATGCTGCATGCTGTAAGTAGAGTGCACGGCAGGCCCTGATTCTCACACTGCTTAGACATTGGATATCCAGACGTCCCCTAAATCCAAGCCAAAGAACCATCTGTAGAGACAGCACTTAGAGAAGCTAGGTCTAACTTCAAAGATTTCTGTAAGGTGGCAACACTTTAGGGTATAAGAAATTAGGTCTGGACTATCAATGAAGTATGTCTTATTTTAATTATACAAACAATGGCTTGAGAAAGTAGCGCCAGAAAGTACTGAAGATACTCCAGGGAAATGTACACAACTAAAGTCAGAAAGGGGCAGGGTAACAGCTACCTCAAACACACAGAAAGGAATTCAGTGTCGGGACTCAATAATGGGAGTGTGGGACCTGCGTCCTAGCCAGCACTCTGCGGCTCACAGAGCATCTGCTGCCACCACACCGGAGAAACGCATGGGACAGCAGACAGTGAAGTCAGGATGCCAAAGGTCTTACCCCTGGCTAAAGAAAAGGCGAAGTGCCTGCTACTGAAGCGAGGTATAAAAGGGGGACACTGATACTAAGGCTTCCTGGCACAGTGGGATTAAGGCAGGCTGGCCATATACAGCCCCTCCTGACAGGCAAGGAGTCTACTGATCTGCCTCCCTTGGAGTAAACAGAGCACTCTGGAGAAAATAAAGGAAGCAAACAAACCAGCTAATCAGCCTTCCTACATTTCATTTAGCCAAGCTGACCACAGGTTCCTGCTTGTCCTGCAGAGTATCAGTTTATGCTTACTATTTCAGTGCAATTGTATTTTAAAAAACTTTTATTGAGTTATTTGAGACCAACTGAGGTGCAAGGTAGAGGAACGGGAGAGAGAGAGATGGATAGAAAGAGACAGACAGAGAAACAGAGAGAGAGACCTCTTATCTGCTGGCTAACTCCCCAAATAACTGCAGCAACCAGGTTTGCACCAGGCCAAAGCCAGGAGCCAGGAGCCAGGAACTCCATCCTGTTCTCCTACATGGGCGGCAGGAACTGATTTATTTAAAGCCATCACGGCTGCCCCCAGGGTCTGCATTGGCAGGAAGCTGGAGTCAGGAATCAAGAGCGGGGCCTCAAACCCAGGTTCTTTGATGTAGGATGTAGGCATTTTAAGCACCAGGCTAAACATCTGTTCCCCTTCCTTCTCAAAGTGACCTGCTTTCAATGACAAATTGTATGGCCACCATGCCATGTAGTCCATGCAACAGATTGCTGACTTTAAACAGAAAACTGGAACATACACCTTTTCAATAGTAAATCTATTTCAGGGTAATCAAACAGCACCAGTTGAGGAAAGAACATACGGCACAGGATGCCAACGTAGACCAACTGACACGAGTAGAAAATCATTGCTTTATAAATCCTAATGGAATTACTGGATCTGGCAAGAATTATCAGTTGGAATTAAAAGCTTTAGGTAAAGAGCTGATGGGGACCTGGGGACTGCTCAGCGACAAAGCAAGCACAATAAGAGAAAAAAAAATGTAGCTCTACCACAGAGGGTGATGCTCTCTGGCACTGAGGTCTGTTTTAACCTCGCCAACTATGGTGAACCAGCAGGCAACATCCCTTCTAATGGCTGCTAGTCACAATGCTCAACTTGAATCTAAACAAGTATTTGAATGGAACTTACAGTTCTTAGTAAATCCATGAAACAGAGAAGCAATCAGGCAATCCAGGCTAGTCTTTTCAACAAGCCAGTAAAATGCAAAATGGGTCTCTACTGTATGCAAAGAATCTTAAAAGATAAAACTAAATGCGATGTTTAGTATTAAAATCAACCATCACTAAAAGACATTCTGGAAGAATTTAGGAAATTTAAATATGAACTGGGTATAGAATGAAAAAGGCTGATTACTCATTTGGGGTATAACATTATTTTTTTAAAAATTTATTATTTGAAAGGCAGAGTTACAGAGGGAGAGACAGAGAGAGGTCTTCCATCTGCTGGTTCACTCCCCAAGTGGCCCCAAAGGCTGAGGTGGGCCAGGCTGAAGCCAGCAGCCAGGAGCTTCTTCGGGGTCTTCCATGTGGGAACAGGGGCCCAAATACTTGGGACATCCTCTGCTGCTTTCCCAGGTGCGTTAGCAGGGAGCTGGATTGGAAGTTAAACAGCCGGGACTCGAACTGACCCCCATATGGGATGCTGGCATTGCAGGCAGCAGCTTAGCCCACTATGCCATAGCACCATCCCCAATATTACAGTATTTGCTATGTAAGAAAATGTCCCATTTGCCTAGATATATACTAAAATGTATAAGGGCATGTAGTTGTTTTATATACTTGGGTACAGAAACATGGTTAAGAAAAGAATTAGGTATAGAGGCTGGTGTCATGGTGCAGTGGATAAAGCTGCAGGCCACAACAAGGGCCTCCCATACCAGAATGCCAGTTCAAGTCCTAGCTGTTCTGTTTCCATTCTAGCTTCCTGCTAAGGTGCCTGGGAAGATGGTGGCCCAAGTACTTGGTTCCCCTCCGATCCATGTGGGAGACCAGTATGGAGTTCTAGGCTCCTGGTTTTGGCCTGGCCCAGTCCTGACTGTTTCAGTCATCTGAGATAACTGGTGGATGGAAGACATCTAACATACTCTCTCTCTGCTTTTGAAACAAATCAATGAATCTTAAAAAAAAAAAAAAAAAGATGTACATGTATATACATAGACCCAAATATATATAAAATTAAGAAAATGAATTTCTCCCTGTACGCATTAGGACAAGTAGAACTACTTAGAGAACAATCCCTTGAAGGAGTTTAGATGAGCCTGGGCCAGTGAGCTGCTCCCACATCGCAGTCTGTCTCTGTCATAAGGGATGGTGCCCAAAGAGTGAGACTGTTTTCTGTGATAGGCCTGGCTTGAGCCGACAAAATTCCATTCTAGCAGCTTTCTCAGGATCACAGAACTGACAGGGGCCCGGGGAAACTATTTAGTAGAGCTCTTTGCCCTAAGCCAAGGAGATATGGCAGCATATCACACTAACTCATGATTACGTGAGCTCTAGAAATCCACAGATCTGCCCAGGGAAGTGTCCTCAGAGATGTGATGGAGCCTTGTCCCAAGACTGCATCCACAGTAGCTGCTACAGGCACCCCTGGGTACAAAGATGACTCTTGCAGCGGGGAGGGGTCTATCCCAGGAGCAGGAGGCAGAGCAGCTTCTTGACGGGGAGCCCCCAACCTGTGAAGCACATTAGTTACTAGACACTGGAGCTCTGGCTCCCAGGTGCATGACCTCTCTGTAGGGAAACAGTTACAGGTGCCAGGTAAAACAAGAGGAGGAGCTGGAAGGGGAAGAAATAGGGTTTAAAACAAAGTGAAAAGGAACACGCAGAAAAGCAGAGGACCTGTTAGTAAGTATAATTTCATACAGGAGCTTTAGTTAGTACAGGTCAGCAAAGCGGGAAGTGGAGAGGAATCAAAGTGCGGGTGGAAGCCGCGAGCAGGCAGCTAGGAGGAGACATCGTGCGCAGAACAGGGAGGGCTGGGTGCAACACAACAGCCACGTGGGGAGACGAATGACATCCGAAACGGCAAAAGAAACAGAAGGACAGAGGGGGCAGGAAGTAGAAGACAGCTGGTCAAAGGTGGAGGGGGCAGAAGTTGGATCAGACAAGAGCTGAATACATCGTTCTCAACTCTGTACTCTGAGAAACATATAGTGGGAGCTTAGCAGGAGGAAAGAAGCAAGGGGAGGAGGGAGGCAGGGAGGGAGAACAGGTGGAAGTGGGTAACAGCAGGCAACAGTGGAGCAGAAGAGAGGGAATGGTTAAAAGCACACACTGCAGAGGCACACGAAGGGTCAGCGTTAGCTCACATGTGACAGACATGGTGTTCGCGAGACATCCTATGTCATGTTCCAGAATTACATAAATCAAATTCACCATAAGAACACAAGAAATACTCTGACCAGGCGACACTTCTGTGGCTGATCTGAATCATAACTTCTCTCATATAAATGCCTGGAAGTGGGGTGAAAGCATCGTTCTTGGATCTTCCCTGCAGTATTGAGTGATGCCAATCAGCCTGATGGGGCTTCTTACTTTCCCCAAGACCCCGTGCTCATCCACTGAGTCATTTTATCAGCAGCCTAAGGCTGCTGAATTTTTTCCACCCACTCCAAAATGAGAGGTGAATGGTGGATTAATATAATTAATGTAGACAGCAATCTGGCTAACCACTACCCAAAAAACACCCCATTTTTCAGGCGCCTGATTATCTAGATTGCTGACCACATTGATTACATTAAGCCAGTGACTGCCAAATCTTAACTTTCTGTTAGGCAAGATTTAATCTAGAGAATTAACAGATTTCTCTAGGATGCAAATCTTTCCCAGGACACATGAGTTTGAGTGACAGCTCACAAAATGATTCTGGAATGCATGCAAAATTAAACTCACACGCAATTTTCATGCAGAGGAAAATCTATCCATTACAATAATAGTGGCTCTCACAAAGCAGTCAAGGTTCTGTTCTAAAAACTGGATTCCAGAAAGTATGTGTTAGGAAGCTAGAAGTAAACCTATTTTTGTTTGCAGTTTCTAATTGTGTAGGTATTTTCCAGCACAGGAGTAAGACCAGAATTTGTCTCGGAAGTTACTGTTACAAGATTTCAAGTCACAATGGCATATACCTTTGAAAATCAGTGGTTTGCAATTTGGGGGATGAAAAAGGTTGCTGAAATCAAACTTCTAAAGTCTGCAATTTTGTTTTGCAACAGCAAACAGTTACAGAAATACTCTACCTGACTCATGATACCAGTTTCTCATAATGTAGTCCAGATTTACGAGTGTGGCATGCGTTTAGTATCTATACTTCCTAGGCTGGAATACTATTTACATAGCACAGAACACTCAAGCTATGATCGCTGAGCATCTTCACAAGAAAGCAAAGAGAAAGATCCCTTGGGCCTCCTGGATACTCACTATTTGGTGGAGTCAGATAACTGATACTCTCGTCGTCTATCGTAGCATTCCTGGATTCCAGGATCATTCCATAAACTCTTTATTGCATCTACGTATGGATTCTCAAAAGCAGACACCTTCTCCACATCAACTTCCCGAACTAACTGTGCATGAGCCTGTTTGGAAAAGAACACAGCAAATACAGCGGAGTTTAGCACCATTGCCATCATTTCCCAAATTGTGGCTTGCACATTACACTGTGCATTAGTTCAGGGAGCATCTTCCATCATAGCCTGCTGCTTCATATGTTTATTTTTTTTAGAGAGAGCCCACTCCAAGTCTTCCCAAGCTAAAGGAAAGCTTCAGGCTACTTAAGCTGACTTGTGGAAACTGGGAGAATTTGGAGTTGGACTCTCCTTGAGAACAGTGGGAATGGAATGCTGCATATATTACTGCTTTTAGGCAATTATCACAATTCTAAGACAATTCATATTACCAAATGGAAAAAGATTATGCCTAAGTTTATTACAATCAAACACATAATATACCCAGCCTATGAATGTTACATAGCAGAAACTCAGCAAGATTCCTCAACTAACCAGGAATGGTTTCTTTTAGGACAGGGTGTTAAGACCACTAAGAACAGTTAATTAATATTAACGATTTAATTTCAACAAAAGTAACAAGTTTGCATCTACCCCCATACATCCCAACTTCCAAAATATTTATATCTCCTTTAATTACATGATCAGATTGAGGATTCTGACTTTTTAACAATGAAAAAGAACTTTATTTTCATTATACTATATATAGCAAGAAAGAGATAAAAAGACTTAAGATTTTTTTTCTCCACAAGATTGAAATAAGCATGTTTTATGGTCAGCCTTGAAATGAAGACCCTAACAATCCCAATCAAATTAGTTTTCAGGGAATGTAATATACATGAGAATTACACATACACATAAATATGCAAATAAATATAAACATAATAACTAATTACCTTGGAAATTGGAGGCAGATGGCTGGTAATTATTTAAATAGTTATGAATTTGTACAGTAATATAAACATCTAAACTAGGTTAGTGAATGGCTAGCATGATCACATCATGGTCAAATTACTCATTTCATAGAGTATTAAACAGACAGAATTTTAATAAATTTAATCCACATTAGATCCTGTGGTTCTTTCCGAACTTCATGCTTCCTTCCCACAAGTAGGAAGGGCCACAAATCAATCAGCTAATTTTAAGTTATGGTTTGAAGAAGTTCAAAAACACACTGGGGCTGAAGATATCTGCTCCCTTGTGAGTTCTGCTCTGACCGTGGCAGATTTTATAACTGAGAAGCCCTGGCTCCATTCTGTACCCAATCTTGGAAAACGGATCTGTGAAACTGCTTTCTGTACTTGGTCCCTGTCCAGGCAATCTCCCTTGTTGTCCCCAGATCTAACAACAGCCTGGAATCCTGTTCCTGACTCCCATTTCCAGGTATACCTACCTCAGCTGTATTTTCCCTTGAGGTTCACCCTTCAAACACTATCATTGGCTCCCCCATTGAATCCTCAATGCTGGGCTCTGCATGGCTTGGTAGCACCTGTTGTTATCTCCTGGATCCCAAGGACTGTGCTGGACCTATCTGCTCTGCCTGCTGAATCCGACATTTTCAGCAAAGGGGCTTCTCTATTCTGTCCACCCTCCCCACTGAAGTTCAACATGAAGTTGCAATCCTTCCCTTTCTGCCCTTGCCCACTGAATATGAATGAGTTCTAACTCTGTGTTCTGAGACATTACAGCAATTGCCCTTGATACAATCCTAAGCTAGATTTCTCATGGCTATAACTCTGTTACAGAGCTGTCCTGAGGATTCTGTGAATCTTGGAGGGAGGGGGGACAGAAGCTGAGACATACACAAAGGGGATTCCTGCTGGATTTAAGCCTCAGGTCATGGTTTCGAATCTGACTCTGCTGCTCCTTGTGACCCAGGATAAGCTGCTTAGTCCTTCCAAAGGTTCTTCCTGCTGAGGACAGATGGTTGCCCTCCCTGGCAGCTTCATGCGGTGTTAAGCATCTCAGTTACAATACTACTTGTCAGTCATTCTCAAGAGGTAGTCTGCAAGCCAGCAGGAGGGTGACCCTGAGAATCGGTGAGAAACGCAGATCCATAGGTTGCCCCTCAGACCTGCTGAGATCCAGCAATGAGGTCCTGCAGATGACTGATGCTTGTAAACGTCTGATGGCCATGCAAACTGTGAAGTACTACACAGACACAAGTCATTATGATTATAACAAATTGCCAGGATGGCTACAGACTTGCTCCTGGAGACTAAACAGAAGAGAGACCCACAGAGGCAACAGCGACTCCTCAACAAGGGCTGTTAGTGACGGTCACAGAGATGGACCCAAAAAAATAAAACAAGCTAGATGCAGGCAACAGGAAGTGATGGGGACTTTGACACACCAAGAAATGCAAGCTCTAATTAAAGACAGCAGCTGCGTGGCGGCTCCAAATAACTTGCCACCGGGAACGTAGGCCCAGCGTGGCCATATCTTCCAGTTTCTTCAAAGGAGGTAAAACAATCTAGAGTTTCCTTTGAAATACCTAATTTTAAATCTTTGAAATGCTAGTAAAAAAAAAAAAAAAACCAAAACAAAACTGTGGCTAAATTGGATTAGGGGCCATTTCTTTGCAGTATTTGTTCTGGAAGATTCTTTTCTAGTTGTTCCTCTAAGCTTGACTATAACACTGTGTTCCTAACAGAACCTGGAACATGCTATGTGGGTGCTAGTTAACATGTTAACAAACAAATACTCTTCCAGCATTTCACTACAGTAGTATTTAGATAGACTATTCTACTGTGCATAGTAAGAAACGGCTGGGAGTCCTCTCTGGAACTGAATAAAGCGACATGATGACAGAGGCTAGCAGAGGCAATATTTCTAAAATGAATCTGAGACTCACTACTCTAGGCCAGCCATGTCATTTGGAAGGAGTTCAGTTTCTGTTTCTAGAGCAGTTGCCTTTTGCCAGAGAAAACAGTTTCTGCATACCAGATACTTTTCACTACTTTGATGAAAGGTTTATTGGAGCCCAATGAGATGCCAGGCAATACAGCAATTAAAAGAATTGGTTCCTCTCCAAGATTCTGTGTGTGTACATTTATGTGTGTGCACATACATAACAGCTCCTACGGATAGTAATCAAACAATGCCAAGGATTATGTGCCCCAGGACTAGCAATAAGAGAGAGTATTTGTGTTTCCATCCCTAATTCCAGTTGAATCCAAGGGCATTTAAATAAAGACTGCTCTCAGAGCTTGCTTCTCTGAAATGAAACCACTTTCTATTGGTTGAAAACTCCTGCAATTTCCTATTTTGGTCTGTCTCTGCTTGCCTGTTCTTAAACCTGGAGTGCCTTCGCCTTCCTTGCTGTACCTTCTCTAAGAAGCTTCTGTTCAGATGCTCTGTAAAATGTCATCTCTTACAGGAAATTCTTCATGATTCTTCCTACCCCAAAAAACATGATTGTTGTGTCCTTTGAACTGTGGAACTTCCACATTTTTCTTTATATTAACAGTTACATCTTTATTTTTCCCTCTTCTAAACCATACATTGATGGAAGGAGCTGTGGCTGACCAGTTCTAATTTGTTTTTGGGCCCACAACAGAGTGAGTAAATGAGGATACATAAAAAACTTCATGGAAAAATGGAATTAAAGGTTTAGGGGCAGGTGCTTGGCATAGCACTTAGAATTCGGGTTGGGACACCCATATTCTGTTTGGGGGTGTCTGGATTCAAGTTCCAGCTCTACTCTTGATTCTAACTTCCTGCTGGTGTATACCCTGGGCGGTAGTGGGTGATGGCTCAAGTGACTGGGCCTCTGCCAACTACTCAGGAGATTTGGATTGAGTTCCTGGCTCCTGACATCAGTAAGGCACAGCTCCTGCTGTTGCAGACAATTTAGGGAGTGGAACTACTGATAGGGGAGCTCTGTGTTTGTATATCTATCTTTGAAATAAATGAAAACTGAGGAAAAATAATTTAATTTTGGTGCAAAAAAACCCTGACATCCATGCACACATTTTTCATGATATGTATTTTCAAGAATTTTGGAAGACCTCTCATGTGCATGGATTCTAAAACTGTACCCTTGTACAAAAAAATAGTTGTCCAATTCAAGTACATTTAAAAAGTATAGGTGCAGGCACCTGGCCTAGGAGTTGAGATGCCAGTTGGGAAACCCATATCCTGTATTAGATTTGATGTCTACCTCTGGCTCTTGACTTCAACTTCCTGCTAGTGCAAACCTTGGGAGACAATAGTGATGGTTCAAGCAGTTGGGTCCCTACCACTGACATGGGAAACCTATATTGAGCTCCTGGCTCCTAATTTTGACCCAGTTGAACCCACACAAAAAAGTCCTATAGGTCAGTCAGCTTCTCAAAAGAAATCTCCAGAAATCTATATACTCTCATGGAACTAGGTAATTCTTAACAGTGGTTAACTAGTTAGTGCATGTGTACTGGTGTGACAGACATAGTCAACATTGCATTATCAAGGTCTAAGAGAGTACTCTACACTTGGTAGATGCTCAGTAAGTATTTGTTGATTGAGGATGCAACAAAAGGAGGAAGAGTGGAAATTGAAGTAGGTTGGAAATCAAGACATCTGACTTTGAGTTCTCGCTTTACCCACACCATTAGCTATAACCCTTTGGAAAAACTACTTCATCTCTTTATAGCTTCACTTACACTGTCCAAAAGATAAGGCAACAGGACCAAATCACTTTAGGTCTCATCTAGCCATAAACCACACGACTGTTAATATATCATAACTATACTGACAATGCACAGAGCACTGAGGAGTCATGACACTGTACCTCTATGAGCACACAGGTCATTCAGTTAAAACAAGACCCTACCATTTGAAACAACAGCTGAGAAGACAGGGCAAAACAAAGTTGGGTAGATACATCAGCAAGTTCAACGAGGTATGGACTGAGTAAGTCAGAAGGCAGGATTCTGCTGCTAAGTGAGCATAAAGATGCAGAGGCTTCCAGGAAGTAGCAGGCCTGTGAATAGAAGCTCAATGGACAAATTCAACAAAGCATTTTCTCTTAATGGTGAAAAAATTGGTCTCATTAGGAAGTTTCATGTTGACTCCTAATTCAAATTAACTCCACAGTGACAACTACACATCTGCCTCAGCTATGAACACGTAAGTCAGAGTTAACTTCCATCATCTGAGAAAGAATATTATCCTCTGGCCCAAGTGCTTGGGCCCTGCACCCCATGGGAGACCAGGATAAGTACCTGGCTCCTGCCATCGGATCAGCGCAGTGCGCCGGCCACAGCACACTGGCCGCGGCGGCCATTGGAGGGTGAACCAATGGCAAAGGAAGACCTTTCTCTCTGTCTCTCTCTCACACTGTCCACTCTGCCTGTCAAAAAAAAAAAAAAAAAAAAAAAAAAAAAAAAAAAAAAAAGAATATTATCCTCAAAAACATATAGTCACCATGGTGCTTTCTTTATTTTTATTTTTTTTTTTTTGTTTATTTGACAGGTAGAGTTAGAGAGAGAGAGAGAGAGAGAGAGAGAGAGAGAGGTCTTCCTTCTGTTGGTTCACTCCCCAAATGGCCGCTACAGCTGGTGCTGTGCCAATCTGAAGCCAGGAGCCAGGAGCCAGGTGCTTCTTCCCGGTCTCCCATGCGGGTGCAGGGGCCCAAGCACTTGGGCCATCCTCCACTGCCTTCCTGGGCCATAGCAGAGAGCTGGACTGGAAGAGGAACAACCAGGACTAGAACCTCGTGCCCATATGGGATGCCGGCGCCGCAGGCGGAGGATTAACCAAGTGAGCCACGGCACCGGCCCCAATGGTGCTTTCATCCAGGTCAGAATTTCTGTCACTCTTACTGACTCTTAAGCTTCATCATTTAATTCCATCCTTGCTGCTTTGGAAAATAAGATTCAAATATATTCAACTATAATGTGCATTTATGTGAGAACTTTCATCTAAGGTTTTCTAAATTATTTAAAATTATAATGACATTTTGCAAAATACAGAATTTTTAAAAGGTCAACATAAATGTCCCTAATGGAAGCAAAATTCTTTCAATTTTTGGGGTAAAAATGTTCTATATGTGAAAAGATTATTTTTGAAGTATATTAGAGTAGGAAGGTAAATTAGACCTTTTTGTCTATTTGTCCAAAAGACAAATGTGAAATCAGTAAAAATTATAATATGCTAAGTTAAACAACTATTAACAAAAAGAACTGTGATGAAAAGGAAAAAAGCACCCTCAACAATATAAATAATAAGTTAATTACAACCTATTGACCTTTGTACATTGAAAAGTACATAGAAACAAAATGTAAAGTATAATTTTATGTTGCTGTAAGCTACAATTGAATATACTAGGTGGAAATATTTAATGATGAATTCTAGCTTTCAGAACTCTAGGCAATTTTTAGAGAGAATACTGTGAGAACTAAGTAGCTATACTCAAGAACTCTGGCAGAATTCTAGGGAAAGACCACATGGAAACCCACAAGATGTACCAATGTGGTAATGTCTTGTTTTCAGGATTCAGTAGTCACAAAATTCAGGTCAGTCTTAGCTGTGTTGGTATTTCCATGATTGCTTCTGCAAAGGACAGGAGGAATAGAGGTCCTGCCACAGTGAGCCTTATCCTGCCCACAGAAGGCTAAGGCTTCAGAGGAAATAAAAAAGACCTCAGTCACTTTGGACGGATGTTCAGAAACTCATTAACAGCTTGAGGTGGCTTTAGACTGGAATGTCACACCTATTCTGGTTGCTACAGTGCAGAAGTAGAAAACCCACTGGTAACTTCCACATTTGCTGAAGTTCTCAGACCACATCTTCAGTTCATTAGGCCTGCTTTGTTTGAAGAGATGCCCAACACAAACAGAGAGCCTGTGAATCAGAGAAAGTGTGAACCACCTCACAGGCCCTTTTAATTCTGAGCTGAGGAACACGGCTTACTACTTTTTCTCCTGGGGCTTATTTCCATTTTTGTATTTGACTCTAAAGAGAAAAATAAGAAATTACCAGATAAATTGTGGGGAAAAAACCTCTACTTTTTTTTTCCTTGCTGCTGAAAGGAAATACAGAGTACGATGGTAGACCCTGAGATGAGACCTACTAGCTACTGAAACAGCAAAGGTAAGTAGCATTGGAAATGCATAGTCTATTCATCTACATACTAGCTTCTGTGGCCTTGGGCAAGTCACCCAAGTCTTCATTTGCTCCGATGGGAAAGACCATCCTGGAGGCCCTTCCTGAGATCGGATCTCTGAGGCCTCAGATCGGCCATCACCTCTTAGCATAAAATTGTCATTTATCAAATGGCTTCCCTTTTGCTGCTTTCCCCGCAAACTGCACAGCCACCCTTCTTTCAGGGACATTATACACAGAGCAACAGTTGCTGCAGCCATCCTGCATAAATGACGGAGAACAGCAATGTCACACGGAGCTGCTGTCAGTGACTCATTTCCACAAACAGCCACTCCACATTTATGATTCAACTCCTGCTTCAGCAAAATTACAAATTCCTGCGTGACACAGCCTTCTGAAGCCCTTCAGGCCTGAGAGAGACCGGGTGTGTGGACTCCTTCAGTGGTAGGGATCCGGCGACATTCCATGCTAAGCTCCCATGCCCCTCTTAAACTTGGGATTCAGTGGAGACTACTGAATCTCTCATTGAATAATTCAGGGAACCACAGTATCGAAAAGGAAGAACTGGAACAGTAACCTGAGGCCAAACCAGGCTTCAACCATAAGGCTGTCATGGACTGGCCCCCTTGTCTTTGGGGAGCTCCCTCAACCACCCTGAACCTCAGCTTCCTCATCTATAAAATGAGGATAACAATTCATTGTGGGGCTACTGGGAAAATTGAGGGATGTAAGCAGAATGCCCTAGTATAAGTTTTATAATTAGCATGAAACTTCATGGTTTCTCAAAATCATTAATAATTAACTATCCAAATAAATATTTTCCTCCCATGTATTAGGCAATGCACTAACAAAGTAAAAAATTTGCATGAAATAAAAGGTTCTAAATAAAAACCCATTAAATAAGTTTATTAAACTGCCACATATTATTCTACTTTCATTAAGATTCTACAAGTTAATTTATTACATTAGTTCATTGTTAAATGTTTCTTTATCATTAAATTATCATTCATTTTTAATCTCCGTTATGGCATTCGCCAAGGCATTCAGTGACTGTGAAGCACGCCGCCCTTCCCAAAAACCGTGTGCTCAAATAAGTTTCTCTCTTTGATTTTGTTTCCCTCCAGGCTCTAGGTGTCTACAGCACAGATGAATTCTTTCTTAGGTGGAGGCAGTATCCTTTCTTTAACATGTAAAATCATTTTCCCCCCAAAGGACTTAATCTTTCTTTGCCCTGCCACTGTAATTTTCCATGTAAACATTCTTCAGTTTAGTTCTCTGCTTATCATTTCCCTTTTTCATGTGTCTGTCATGTCATAATTACGAGCATCAATGCCACTGTAGGTCAGATGCTTGACACAGCGTGGCACAAACTACACAGAGCAATTCCAAAGACTGCATGGACAGATGTGATTACATGGTTCCATGAGAGAGCACCTTGCCCTCAGGTCTCAAATGTTGAGGTGAAGCAAAAGTTTGCAGTCTTTGAAGCATTATTTGTTACTATCATAATTAAGAGGGTAATATAACTGTGTGTGTGTGTGTGTCTGTGGAGAGCATGAAAGAGCACTATGACAAACCAGTCTATTTCCACAGAATTTATACAAAGCTATAGTAATAAAGAAAAAAAGGGAAAGGGAGATTCTTTTATTAAGGATATGCAATATCATCAAAATTCAAAATAATTAGGGTATATCTAGTTGCTTTCAAATAATATTTGAAAACCATTAGTAACTTGGGATTTTAACAGCTGCTTTCTTGACCAATGGTTTTGGAAGTCAAAGTAAGACAAATGGTGACGAATGACGATTACAGACAGCAATTAAACAGGTATCTGTATGGTAGGACTCAGAAACTTTGATAAGGTAATGGGACTGGGAATCCATGGGCTCACGATAGAGATATTTTTGGATTTACTGCAGTTGTCTGGTCATAGAGTCCTTTTGCGCCTTCAGATTTGTTGCTGGTACTGGTGTTTAATGGATAACACCACAAAAACACTGGCTAGAAAATGAGCCCCCTATCAACAACCACAGGCTGATTTTATACAACAAAACAACTCATTATCTCCCTACTCTGGCATGACAGGCAAATGCCTGCTTCCCGGCTCCCCAACATATTCACGCTGAGATCACATATTACATATGGTTCATCTCCTGATATTAGGGCTTGGTAATTTCTGTGCCCCACAGTCTTATTAACCAGGGCAGCACACTGTTGCTGGTGTGAAATTTTATTTTGTTTGACAACAAGAAGAGCCTCCTGTTTGGCTCAGCAGATATCCAGACGAAGCTGAAACATGCAAGTAATAAGCTCCCTAATAAGGGAGGCCCAGATGCGCCCCAAAATTCCAGAACCTTGCACAGGGAATATCATCTTTCTGGGGCTTCTCACGTGAAACCTGCTCGCTGCAGCTTCACACGTTGGAGAAATCATGTTTGACAAGAACTGAAAGTGAAAGGCTCACTTTCCCAGAAGCTTGGCGGAGAAAAAGGGGCATTTAGAACAACTTATCTATACTTCCCTTTAACTCAGGCAGCAGGGTCCTGCTCCATTAACAAAAACATAAAAAGAAACCACAGCAATGCTACCTCTTTGTTAATGAAACATCTAGAATCTGAGTAGGAATAAAGTAAGGTAAATAAGAACCAACATCCCACAGGGACCCCCCCCCCTTTGGTGTTTTATTTATTTATTTATTTATTTATTTATTTTTGTGACTAATGAGTTACCGAATAATGTTACTTTGAGTGCTGACTCAAATTCCAGGAAGACTGCAAATAAGAATCAATCATAAAAAGTTTTCCTGGAGCAGTGTTGAACAATTGTTAATTTTTTACTGAGTATGATGATATAGTTTATAGTCTATACCACGACACTTCCTTTTTTAAAGATATATTTTGTTTATTTGAAAGGTAGAGTTACAGAAAGACAGAGACAGAGTGAGAGAGAGAGAGGTTTTCCATTCACTGGTTCACTCTCCAAATGGCTACAATGACCAGCACAGGGCCAGGTTAAAACCAGGAGCCTGGAACTCCATCCGGGTCTCCCATGTGGGTGGCAGGGATCCAAAGCTCTTGGACCATCTTTTGCTTCTTTCCCAGGTGCATTAGCAGGGAGCCAGAGTACAAGCAGAGCAGCCAGGACTCTAACCCACCATGACACTTTTGAGTATGAAAAGGCTACTAGATTAGTTACTTGAAATATTTATCTATTGACCAACAAATTAGTTCTATTACATTAGTATTTATCAAGGAAATATGTATATTTTTAAAATACTATTTTCAAACTCAAATTTATTTATGGGCCCGTGTTGCGGCACAGCAATGCTTGCAATGCTGGCATCCCCATGTGAGCACTGTTTCAAATCCTGGTTGCTCCACTTCTGATCCAGCTCCCTGATAACATGCCTGGGAAAGCAATGGAAAATGGCTCAAATGCTTGGGCTCCCACTACTTAGTGGGAGGCCCAGATTAAGCCCCCTGGCCCTTGGCTTTGCCCTGGTGCAGGCCGGGCAGTTGTAACTGTTTGGTGAGTGAACCAACAGACAGAAAATATTTCTCTCTCTGCAGCTCTGCCTTTCAAATAAATAAATAAATCTGTAAAAAATATACAAAATTATTTTTAAAAAATCTAATTTCTCAGAAGTATTTGCTTTGCTACTTGCATGGCCATATCTGTTTCTAATATCATTCTGACATTTTTCACAAGACTATATACTTTTTTGATGTAGCCATAATATATTTTTAACTACTTCATAAAATTACCTGTAATATTCTGAAAAAAAAAAAAAAAAGGATTAACCAACCATTTCAGGTTAGTAGTTTGAAAGCATTAACATTTCCAAACCAGCTCTTCTCTTTAACCTTAATATTTTAAGTCCAGAAATATTCTTTCCTTGGAGGCTAAGGTACTTGACAAGCTCATAATGAATCATGCCAAATGTACAGTATTCTTACTCAGTTACATTTTCCAAGTGAAAATATATAAATATTTCAGTGCAAATATTTTTAGACAAACTGTTTTCTTGCATCAGTTCAAAGCACTGTTCTTTCCCAAAAACTTTTAGGAGATGAAATTTACGACTGGTAGATTACTGCAGCTTGTCTGGACACGACTGTGACTTACGTGTGAGCCTTAACTAACTTTAAGTACCTTTCCGACCCACAGACATTACTCTAAAACAAGCAAGTATTTTATCATGGACCTATGCTCCATAAGGAACTTTACTGTATTATCATCACAACAACATTCTCAAAATTGTCTTTTAAAATTTTAAAGAAGCAAAAACATTTGCAATAACACTCAAATCCATGTTAGAGATATTTCATTTCATCAGCATAAACTTCCAAAAGTTTCACCTTGAATCCAGGAAATAATGGGGGCCAAAAAAGAAAAAAAAAAATCAAACAACCAATAGCTTGTAAAGTTCTTCTGCTAAAGGCTTCCTTTTTTGTACATACACAGGAATAAAAAATGAGCTAAATTAAGTAGGAAGGAAAGATACTTGATCTAAATGTAAAGCCATGCCTCAAAGAATGAGAGAAGGATGCACTGATGCAACTGCACCTGCTGAACTGTCATCTCTGGGCACAACCATCTAAAAGCTACAGCCAACTCCTAAGTGGATGCTGGATCTTTTCCAGAGCTAGGTCTTTGGGATTTTGTATGGTTGATGAGATCACTACTGCTACCAATGGTTGATGCTAAATATTGGCCATTTTTTGTACAACTTACACATTAACATTTTTTTAACAAAAATTTTTTGATCAATATACATTTTCAGGTTTTTAAAGCTTCTTCTGGCCAAAAGGATTTGAGTCAGAATGAAAGCATTATGAAATGGTAAAACAAGCAGGAATAGATTTATAATAAACAATAATGGTAATACCATGCAGCAAAAACTTTCAGACTGCCACAGTGATGTGCGCAGCCTTCATTTTCCACACATACTACCTTTAACTTTCCCCTTGCCCCACTCTCTGGTGGTCTGGTGTTTTAGTGGACTCCATGGCCTACAGATCAGACCACAGCATGACTGGCTGATACTGCAAGTAGACGGTGAAGGCAGCAGCACCTCATGCTTCTCTACTGCCCTCGAGAAAGGAAAGGATTGGATGACAGCAGATATTCTTGTTCCTGCTTAGTCTACATCAGCAGGACTGACCAGATGCTCTCACTGAAAAACACGCAGTTATGTTGCATCCAGGAGAGCTTTGGTACAGAGCTGGGATGTATTTCAGATTTAACCAACACTGAGAAATCTGTTCAATTACACAGGTAGAATCTGGAAATCCAAAGTGAAATCTATGAAATACATCCTGGCTTAGTTTAATGAGAATGCTTCATTAAAAAATACAAATAAAAACCAGGGCAAATGTTAAACTGGTGAGATGCTGGGACAAGAGGTGTAAGGTACAGGTGTCTCAGGCAAAGTGGGACTTCTGATCAACCTACATGTACGGAGAAGAGCTGGGCTAGCTCAATCAGAGGCTTAGAAGTGAGGCAACAGTGTGCACAAGTTTAGGGGTCAACATCTAAAACTGAGTGCTTACTGAAAACAGCAACAAAAGCAAAGCCCACAAAAACAGATGTCCTACTTCTCCTGATAAACTGAAAGACAGAGCAACCACAACCATATTCCAAGAAGGCAAAAGACTATAGCTAAGTGGGCTATTGGTTGCCCCCTAGTATTGTCAAGAATAATGGGAGAGTGTATAATTCTATATGAATATGAAACGTTCTATGCTCAGGATATAGAAACGATGTTGAATTCAAGAACAGAATATAGCCATCCTTGTAATACCTACTTGACCCCGAAATAATTGGGGTTTGAACCTGCACACACTCCAGAATCGCTGCAGGGCTGGTGTCATGGTGTACCTTGTGTGGTAAGGAGGCTGTGCATCCTCCTGAAGAACTGGGAATTTTATGGTTTCTCACTCCCACCAGGGGGCACTTTCTGTTCCTAGTCCAGAAACCAGTAAAGATCATCGAATGGGATCATCGAATGTTTTCCCCTTACTTATTCCTTAGATGTTTGTATTATGAGTTCCAATACATAACAGTCTAACCAATGCTTCTGAGACATGTGTTAGGCATCAAGTAGTCCTAGGTAGAGGCCTGTGGCTTTGGAGTCACAAACTATTCTGTCACTTGCTTGTTCGGGGTCCCATGTAAGCCTCAGTTGGTTTTCTGCTAACGTGCAATAATGGTAACTGCTTCGCAGCATCACTGTGAAGATGAAATTAAATGTGCAAAACAGCACAGTTAAGAAGCACAAATTGAGGGGTCAGTAAATGGGAGCAGTACTCCACATGTGACTCAACAGGGCTGACGGTGAAGTATCCTCTTCCCCCAACCTTTTCCCTTTCTTGTTTCAGCGAACCAACTCTTGAAATTGTCATGTTTTGGAGATCTGTTCCCAAAACTGTAAAATAATTTCTATCAACGTGCTGTAGCATTATAAATTTTATAACTTAAGGGAATGCTGTTTTAAATTACTGAATTATAGTTTATATGCAATAACAGTGACTGCTGATGATTATTTTATAGTTGCAACTGTTTTTAAACCACTTTACTTTAAATGTCCAAAAAATTTTAATTACAGAAAAGCCCAAATCTCCTTAAATTACATTTATCTCAATGCAAGTTTTCAAAACACACTAAGACCACAACCTTATCAAAATTTGTGTCTAAAACACCCAAGAGATGCACATGAAGACTCTACAAGATATTTTATATCCATGTATACTCTTCCCTGAGTCATCATGAGATTCCCATAGAAAGCTGAAGTGACTGGGGATATAGCACTGATCCTGAAATAAAACCACGCCAAAATCACCTTTACATAACTCAAAAGGATCCAGTGACTTGCACTGCTTTATTGGAAACACAAAAATGCATACTGCCTCTTGTGTGTTCTTAGCAATATATCTTTTTTTTTTAAAGATTTTATTTATTGATTTGAGAGGCAGAGTAACAGACAGTGAGAGGGAGAGACAGAGAGTCAGGTCTTCCATCCTTGGTTCACTCCCCAAATGGCCCAAATGGCTGCAGCTGAGCCCATCCAAAGCCAGGAACCAGGAGTTTATTTTGGGTCTCCCATGTGGGTGTAGGGGGTCAAGCACCTGGTCATCTTCTATTGCTTTCCCAAGCCATGGCAGAGAGCTGGATTGGAAGAAAAGTAGCCAGGACTAGAACCGGTGCCCATATGGGATGCCAGCACTGGAGGGCGGAGGATTAACCTACTGGGCCACAGCGCCAACCCCAATTATATCTATTTTTGAAAACCTTTTATATAATTTCTTAAAAAAAAAAAAAAGACTTATTGGCTGGCACCACAGCTCACGAGGCTAATCCTCCGCCTGAGGTGCAGGCACCCCGGGGTTCCAGTCCCAGTTGGGACACCGGTTCTGTCCCAGTTGCTCCTCTTCCAGTCCAGCTCTCTGCTGTGGCCCAGGAAGACAGTGGAAGATGGCCCAAGTGCTTGGGCCCTGCACCTGCATGGAAGCACCTGGCTCCTGGCTTCGGATCAGCACAGCGCACCGGCCATGGTGGCCACTTTGGCGGGGGTGAACCAATGGAAGGAAGACCTTTCTCTCTGTCGCTCTCTCTCTCACTGTCTAACTCTGCCTGTCAAAAAAAAAAAAAAAAAAAGACATTTATTTATTTGAAAGGCAGAGTTACAGAGAGGCAGATCTGAGGCAAAGAGAGAGAGAGAGAGACAGACAGACAGAGAGGGAGGAATTTCATCTGTTGGTTCACTCCCAATTGGCCACAGCAGCTGGAGCTATGCTGATCCACAGACAGAAGCCAGGAGATTCTTTAGGGTCTCCCATGTGGATGCAGGGGCCCAAGGGCTTGGGCCATCTCTCACTGCTTTTCAAGGCCATAGCAGAGAGGGGGATCCGAAGTGGAGCAGCCAGGACTCATATTGGCACCCATAAGGGATGCTGGCACTGCAGGCAGTGGCTTTACCCACTACACCACAGCGCCAGCCCCATCTTTCATGTAATTTCTAAACTTAGCCCCTACTTCCTTTTTACTGTGTCACCTGAGCTACAGTCCGTTTCTGGCAACTTTTTGATCTTCACTCCAAAGGAAGTGTATGGAAACTGCCTCTCAGAGGAAGATAACCTTTCACTAACCCCTCCTGTGCCTGCAGATGAGGAAGGAGTGTGTCAAACAGTAAGAACAAGACGACTACTCCTTCACTCCTCCAGTCACACACATTTAAAATATTTGAAATTCCATTTTAATTTTGTGGTAGGAAACATCAACCTTTCTAGAATATCAACATTTGCTATTAAATTAATCTCTTGCTAGGAAAATATGATTTAAAGGAAGAAATTCATCTCTTAACCTAAGGCAGAAAACCAAAGGGAAAGAAAACAAAACCAAGAGGCAAAGAAGACACATCTGGTATGCTGGTGTGTGTCTATGCACAGCACAGAAATTTCTGAATCATTTATCTAGGTTAATTGTAATTCTATAAAATGCTCTTTAAATTTTACTTTCCATTCATTAATATCAGATTTAAGATGGATGAATTACACAGAGATTTAAAATTGTTTTGCTATTAAGGGAAAACTTCAAGAAATAAATTCATAATTTCAAGCAGAAACAATTTGATTGCATTACTGGCAAATATAGCATAGGAGTCTACATTTATAGCCTCACAAATAGCAACATCTCCTAATTAAAAGCTAACCAAGAGATCTGGTGAAAAGTAGTATGTAGTAGGCCTTAGCTGGATTTTTTTTTTTTTAAGTTTTATTTATCTACTTGAAAGGCAGTTACAGCGAGAAATGGAAAGAGAAAGTGAGACCTTCCATCTACTGGGTCACTCCCCAAATGGCCACAATGGCTATGGGTGGGCCAGCTGCAGCCAGGAGACCAGAACTCCATTAGGGAATCCCACGTGAGTGACAGGAGCACACACATTGGGGCCATCTTCTGCTGCTTTCCTGGGAGCATTAGCAGGGAGCTGTACTGGAAGTAGAGCAGCCAGGACCTGAGTGGGTGCCCATTTCCAGGCTGGCACTGAAGGCTGCAGCTTTACCTGCTGCGCCACCAAGCTGGCCCAGCTGGAATCTTACCTACCCTCCCATTTAAACCCCTCCCAGTTGCTTTTATCTTCCGTGTGACTGACAGTCTTCATGCCACGCTTCCTGGGCACTGAGCTATCTATTGCCTGGCATGGCATTGAATTGCTTAGTGTTTATATGCACAGAATTTCTAACAATACTGCAAGTTACATTAGGTCAGGGACTGTCTTAACATTTCGATGTTCTAGCTCCATGTTGGTTCTGAATCAATAAGTATTTGCACAGTGGAACTGAGTTGTCTTCCCTTTGGTAATAGTTGTCCAGAAATGTAATATAGTAAGACTGAAGAGATGATATAATGACCAGTGCTGAACACAGGAAGCAGCCCTGCCCAGGAAGATAGGAGGTGTGGCTTGGCTTCTATTATGATCTGGGACTAGCCTCTCAACTTTCATGAGTTAAGGGTTGACTTCTGAAACTGGATAACTGACTCAGATGGCTTCCCCTCGTGCTTACAGATTCAAACATAAGCTGGGGTGAAATTTAAATATTCACCCAGTGGTCTGGCAAGGACATTAGCCACACAGAAGAGACAAAGGTCCCAGGCCTTCCTGGTCCTGCCTCATGTCAACCTTTAAGTGCTGGATCACAATGAAGCCAGGATATCTTATGGTAGGGCCAGGGCTGCTGGGATCACTCAAGAAACTTGGGGCAGCAGCTATAATTAAAAAAACAAGTTGACATTAGTATCCTGTCATCAATGAAGGGCTGAAAACCTACCCAGCCTAAAAACAATAAACAAGTTCATTTTATTAAAAAGTCAGTCTTATCTCAAAATATATAACTGGTTACAAAACCAGAAATAAACAGAAAATAGAAATTTCCACCAATGCTATCAACTAACATATCTTTTTGATTCCTCTGTTTCCTATCCTTTTCATTTAGTATTTTTTGAAGAAGCCATTGTATAATTTCAGGCTTCTCTACAACAGCATTAGTGTACCTTCATGACAGCCCAAACCATGCCACATTCCCTGCTTAGCTCAAATAAAGAATAAAGGCCAAGAACACAGATGTAAAATGCTTTTTGTTCACAATGAAATTCCCTGTGACATGCAACAGTAACAAATAGAGGTTACAACCCCTATCAACACAGCTGACACTCCCAACACTCCTTGGCCTACCAGGAGCCCAAGAGAATAAAACAGGAGAGTGAGGAGGGCTCACTCAGCCCCTGTACTCAAAATGAGGAAGTCTACCTACCAGCAGCCTCCACATTGCCTGCCAGGTTACAAGAAATACAGACACTTAGGCCTCACCTGAGAGCCACCGAATGGGACTCTCCAAGTCAACAAAGTCTTCAGATGATGTGTGTGCACAGTGAAATTCAAAAAGCACCGATCAGTGCTTCTCAAACCTGGTTGAACATTCGCAACACAAGGTGTGCTTAAAAAAATAAATTACATCTAGGTCCTATCCTTGGAGATTTGGATTTAACTGGTCTGGGAATTGGCCAAGTATATTTAACAATCCCTACTGATCTAAAAAATGGACTGGTCTCTGGTCTTTGAAGCAGGACACACATAACCACCCATAGAATGCAGGAAGAAAAAAAAAACTATGAAAACCTACATGTCCAGAGCCTCGGGTGGTCACTGATGTCATACATAAGAGTGTTAATTGTTAAATTAACAACAGGAGTCACTGTGCACTGACTTCCTATGCAGGACCTCTGTCCTCAATGACTTGTATTATGAGTTAACTGTGATACTTATTCTCCAACAGTCTGTGTGTGTGTGTGTGTGTGCGCACGCATGCGCTTGCAAGTTGTTAAAATCTTTACTTAGTAGAGTTGGTCTTCTGTGTACAAAGTTAATGAAAATAAATCTTAATGGAAAATGGGGCTGGGAAGGGGAGAGGGAAGAGGACAAGGGGTGGGAGGGCAGGTATGGTGGGAAGAATAAATATATCCTTAAAGTTGTATGTATGAAATTTGTATTCCTTAAATAATAAATTAATTAAAAAGATATGTAAGAATTAAACTATTGGTTCACGTATTGAAAAAAAAAAGAAAAAGAAAGCCTACGTGTTCAGTCTTAAGATGGGAAGGCTGCTATGTTCTGCTTTATTTAAGGCATGGGATAACAAACAGCACCCACATCTGTCTGGTGGCCACATGTAGTGTCCAGGAGTCCTTAGGGTAAGGCAGGAGTTTCTGGGGAGTCCTTACTCCTCAATGTCCTCATTAGGTAATTTATAAACTCTTGTTTTCAAAAATACTAGAATCTTGACATAAAATGAGAAGGAGAATAATCATGGTAACATTTTGAGTCACAAGAGGTTTCTTAGTTATGAGATGCAAACCACTTAGAAGAATTCAGTAACTTAAAATATGGGTGCATATTTTTCTTTTTAAAAATGTTCCAAATATGCTGACCTGTTTTTCTGTCGTGACAAGGGGCTCAAGGAACAACCTATCTGGGAAAGACTTCTATAAAAATAAACATATTTCATGTATCTGTTCAAAGCCAAAGAGCGTTTTAACAATGAGTGAGAAAGCAATTGTTATGCTGTGGAAAGAGCATTCTGAAAATGGGTATTTGGAAATGTTTCCATTGTGATATGATTTTGCTGTCAAAACTATTGTAAGGTGTAATACTGGTTGGGGAGGGAACTATGTGTAAACTATAAAAACTTGGAAGAAAATCTCTCTAAGAAAAAATTTCAGGAGAGGTTTTTACCCATTTGTTAAGTATGAATAATGCAACACCTTTCAATTAGTTTGAAAGAACAGCTGACATGAAGTGAGGATGGAAATTTACTAGCAAAATTTCAATTAGAAACTTCTGCGTAATTGGTAATAAGGTTAAAAAAATGAGCAGGATGGTTTAGTAAGTGTGGTTCTTTCCATTTACAGCTACACATTTTGTGTGGTGTCTCTTTATCTGATACAATAAATGTAAGTACTAACTTAAACTGAACTCAGAAGCAGACCACTGAATACTGTGTCACAAAGGGCCAACAGAGTTTGTCACAAAGAACTCAAAAATTTTATAAAGCACAATTTTAATAAAATCCTAAATAATACTTCCTATTGGGGTACGTGAGGAGTCCTCTGGACCATGCTCAGGTTAACCACACTGAGTTCGGACTGAGTTTGAACCATTCTCAGTTGCACAATCTGCCCTGGTTACTCAATAGAATGACACTCCAAAATCAGAAACCTGTAATGAGAGGAAGTTTGCAGTGCTTGTAACAGATACTGATTACCAGTTGGGCTAATGGTGAAGGAGGAGGAGATGAGGAAAAATAGGCAATTCTGTCCCAGACACAAAGCTCTGGAACTTTGCTGAAGATTTGTTTGAAACCAAGTACAGGGAGGTTCTTTGCTCTACTATTCAACTACACATTTCACCAACTCAAAGAACCAGTAACAGATTTTGCCTCCTAATGCCTCTTTTGTTTTATGTTTTTTATATGGTGGGTGCTTGACAAGAGCCAATAATTTTTTTTTTGGCAAAAAATCTGTACCAGTCAGCAGTATGTTAGCAAATCCCTTTATACTAAGTTAACATAAAATCACCATTTAAATCACTAACAATGTGTTCTGATACAGTATCTACAATGGCCAGCTACCAGGAAGTGGAAAAATTATTAATTGGTATCACGGTGTTATAAAAAGCCTCAGTTAAATATAGTACAGTGGAAAACTACTAGACACTGTTCTGAGAACCAGAAGATACCTACACCTTGAACGTGTTAGGGTTGTCTACAGCCATACTATCCTGAACATGCCCAGTCTCATCTGAATATGTTAGGATTACATGTTTCATATGCTATGAGTTATATTGGGTTTTGTTGCTAGAATCACTAAATATCTTGATCTTCATATTGTCATTCTGTAAAAATGCCCATGCATAAATGGATACTACATCTCACCTGATCATAGAAATACTATTCCTGCTTTTGAGAAATCCTATCCTTAAGAGCAAATCGTTTTTTTTTTCTTTTAAAATTTATTATTTGAAAGGAACAGAAAGAGAGAGAGTGAGAGTGAGAGAGAGGGAGGAGAGACAGGGAGAGATGTCTTCCATCCACTGGTTCACTCCCCAAATGGCCCCAATGGCCAAAGCTGGGCCAGTCAGGAGCCAGGAGCTAGGAGTCTCATCCCAATCTCCAACATGGGTGCAGGGGCCCAACAACTTGGGCCATCTTCCACTGCTTTCCCAGACCTTTAGCAGGGAACTAGACCAGAAATGGAGCAGCCAGGACTTGAACCGGTGCCTACAGGGGATGCCAGCACCACAGGCACTGGCTTAACCCACTATGCCACAGTGCTGGCCCCAAGAGCAAATCTTCAAGCAAACAGATGAGTTGAAAGCATTCATGAACATTTTAATGTATTCACAGAAGTTCTCTTCAGTCTCCTAAGAGTGTCAGGGTCTCACGTAACCTAAACTGGCTGTATGTAACTGCCCTCACCAGTTCATCTCTTGGAATGCAATAACTAGCTGAATAATCCCCCACCGGCTCAGTGTCACATCCTCTTCTCATCCCAGGTCCCCCTGCTCTGGGTAACTACTCTTCTTTTGCGGGGGAGGGAGATTGGGGTGTATTATTCTAATGCTTTTCTATTTTTTACTATAGGGCAAAAAAATCTAAAATAAAATTCAGACAAAACATTTAAAATATTTAAAGACCAAGTCTCATGCTTCTGCAGGGTGTATCCATCACATACAACACATATCCTTTTGCTCCACCTGGCTGATTCATGAAGAAAAGGAGATGGAACATCAGCAAAGTAGCTCATTTTCTTCTAAAAATCCCAATGTGATTTTTTTTTAAAGATGCATTTATTTGAAAGAGAGAGAGAGAGAGACAGACAGACAGAAAGAGATCTTCCATCTGGTTCACTCCCCCAGATGACTACAATGGCCAGGGTTGGGCGAGGCCAAAGCTGGGAGCTTAATCTGGGTCTCCGAAATGGGAGGCGGGACCATAGTTGTTGGGCCATGTTCAGCTGTCTTTCCGAGGCCGTTAGCAGGAACCTGGACTGGAAGTGGAGCAGCTGGGACATGAACCAGTGCCTATATATGATGTCAGCATTGCAGGCAGTGACTATTACCCAGTACGCCACAGTGCTGGCCTCCTCCCTGCCTCTGCAATGTGACTTTTATCGATTAGGATAAAACTCTATCCTCAGCTGTCCAGAGCTGTATGCACTATGTAGAAACTGGGGGGAAACCCATGTGGTAATCCTAGGGAAGGATTCAGGCAGGCAGTGATTGAGTCAAAGTACATGCTAGCAATACAATGTGTATTTGGAAAAGCACCAAGGAAACCCCTAAACACGTGGTCTTGGGGGATACGGAAGTATCATCAAGTAGGGATCATCTGTTCCCTTTCTTGTTAAATGAATGCTCACTTCCCAGCCTTACATTCCATTCTTCCTTTAAGGATATTCTCCATTATTTATGGGGCATTAGGTGTGTAATACTTTATGCTGCCTAACATGTATCTATCTACTTTGTATACAACACTGCTAGGCACATTAGGAGATACCAAGCTGTAAAAGGTCAGAAGACAAAAGGAAGGAACATGGAGAACAAGGACAAAGAATGGTGCAATTAAAAAGTATTCTTCGGCTGGCGCCGCAGCTCAATAAACTAATCCTCCGCCTTGCGGTGCCGGCACACCGGATTCTAGTCCCGGCTGGGGCACCCGATTCTGTCATGTTTGCTCTTCTTCCAGTCCAGCTCTCTGCTGTGGCCCGGGAAGGCAGTGGAGGATGGCCCAAGTGCTTGGGCCCTGCACCCGCATGGGAGACCAGGAGAAGCACCTGGCTCCTGGCTTGGGATCAGCGTGATGCGCCGGCTTCAGCAGCCATTTGGGGGGTGAACCAACGGAAAAAGAAGACCTTTCTCTCTGTCTCTCTCTCTCACTGTCCACTCTGCCTGTCAAAATGAATTTAAAAAAAAAAGTATTCTCCAAAAGCACATGCCAGAGATATACACAAATCCTTCTGTGAGCTATTCAAGTATCTTTCTAAATGTTTCAATGACAGGTGCCTCAGAGGAGAAAGCTATGTGAGTGGGGTCATCCCATATACTTGTCAGGTTATTTGCTGCACAAGACTTTAAGCGAAGGGAAGAGTAGAAGCTGAACTCTGCAGGCTGCTGGCCAGGCACTGTGGGCTGTGTTCGCTCACAGGATGTCCTATCGTATTCTACTGGAAGGCACTGCCTGGTAAGTACAGGCCTGCAGGAAAGGCGCCGGCTGAACCAGCTCATGCAGACTCAGCTTCTCTGACTCCAAGGAGCATTTGCAGCACGCACTATAAAATTGCACAGCTAACTATATATGGCCCTGTGCTGCTCTTGCTTCATTTTATTTTTGAAAATATTATCTTCAAGTTAGACTTTTCCTTAGGGCTAGTAGCATCTCTCTCCCTAAGGCACTTCAGCTCCCTCAGCTGGTTCTGAATGCCTAAGTTTCAGATACCTGTCTTGCCTCGAAGTAAGAAATAAGCAACTGGTAAGCTGGAACACAGCCATTTGAGGTTAATGACAAGTCCCCAGGGTGTGTGGGAAACCCCTCATTGCTTTCTAGGGTTGTCTGGTTCATACTTCTGCCTTTGACTGTGTACAGACATGAAACCACTCTCGAAAAGACATTTGTATATTTTATCCTAGGCTTAGAATTTAATTTCTACTTCCTTAGATGCTTTTGCTGGAGACGACTTGTGAACTGACACATCTCCCATCACAACCCTCTCCAATGAGGTAGTCATGGCTTTGGAAAACCAGGAAGCAAGTGAGCTCCACTTCCTCTTTAGGCAGTGAGTCTGGTCAGGCACACACACACACACACACACACGCACACACACACCTATCTTTAACCCTCAATTCTACTGCTAAGCAGGCAATTTGCTCAACTACAAATGTTTTCTGTAAATCAGTTGCCACCCTTTCTCTTGTAGACATGGACTCTGCACAAGAAGCTGATCCAACAGTTAAAGTATGAAAGACTTGGCTATTCTAGAAAAAACATTTTCTTTCAACATCTAGGCAAAGAGTGTTTCCAAAATTCCAAAGTCTGATAAAATTAAAACCACATGGATGATGGTGTTGAGTTTTTTTTTTAACAGAAAAATATTTATATGTGTTTAACAATATATTTAGAACTGGGTACCAACAAATATTATCAGTTTTGGAATTGAATGTTAAAATTTCTCAGTGTTAAAGCAGAAAATAAGTAGTAATATCTGCACAATGACTGTCATTCTACTATTATACACTTCTATCTGCTGAAATGAGAGTGGATTTGAGCCTTTTGTCATAGCCTTAAACGCACAGCAGGTGAACTTTAACAAAGGCAGCTCAGTTACAGCTCTTTCTACTTCTTTATTTTTGCTCTCTTGTAGTTTACAACCTTATTAAGAAGCACTAGCTATTGAGAGGTTAATTATGACACATAATGTGAATTATTAAGTAAAGGTGGTATATTGCTTTTTTATTCATTTGTTTAAGGTTGGTGGTTCTGAACAAATAGAATTTTATATCTTTCAGGCCAATTTCAATAGAGATTCCATGGCTAAGATGTTTTTTGGTCAATTTTTAAAATTGGGGACTTTTCTTTCCCATATACCATGACTTCAACATTTTCTTTCTTTTTAAAAAAATTTTTTTACAGAAAACTGCAGACATCTATTTAATTAGCCAAAATGAATGCACCACATTCTGAAGCTCTGATTTTTAGAAAGAATAGCAAACCTTACTTTGAGGGCAAAGATTACAGTTGTTTAAAATCCCTTAGGCAATCAGGTTCCTGGCAGAGCTGGTGACAGGAGCCAGCATCAACCTATGTAGGTTATGGAAATGCAGGGACTTCTGACATTTCCAAGATTAACAAGACGGTTCTTCCTGTGTGACTAGTGGTGGAATCTGTCATTAGCATGAATAAAATGTCACACCCCACCTTCAATCTGCCGTTAAACAAACAAACCCCCAAAACCTGACTAGGAGATGGGATAGTGAAGATCTACTGTCAGGTCTCTGAGTTGATTTTTTTTAAAAAATGTTTTATTTATAAATTTCAGAGGAAGGGAGTGTGGCTGGAACTCAATCTCCCACGTGGGTGATGGGAACTCAATTCATTCAGCCATCACCACTGCCTCCTTGGGTCTGTGTGAGCAGGAAGCTGGAGTCAGGAGCTGGAGCGGGGCACTCTTATATAATGTGTGGACACTTTAACTGCTGGCCTAAACACTCCTCCAATTTTAACAGGAATGACAGAGACAAGTTCTGTCATCATGTGTTTACTTCAGTTTTCAACTTCATATTAGCAGAATATATTAATGGGTGATATAGTTCCCTTTAAGTTGCTCAGTAATGATTAAATTCTATCAAAAACACAATCACCCACCAAATAGTTGTTATTAACTCTTCCGATTGGAAAGACAAATGAAGAGAGGAAACTGAATACTTTAAATCTACTGATTTAAAATACTGCGGCCGTATTTTAACTTTTATGGTTTCACTTTGAATCAGAGAATATTTTTAGATTGCATAAAATTATATATGTATAACCATACATAGTAAGGGCAGGAAAATAAGCTATCTGATGAACTGTATACATTTCAGGCACAGTTGTGAATGCTTTACATATAGCATGTAATTAATCTTTACAACATCACATAGGGCAGGATTTACTGGCTCCTTTCAAAGCTCAGGAAACTGAGGGGTGGGAAGTACAAAGTAATGTGCCCAAGTACCCTCAGCTGATAATGGCAGAGCCAATATTCAGCCCAGTAAGGATGTATCAGTACAACACACCAGTAACAACACACCAAAAATGGAGATCCATGCAAAATATGTGCGCATTTAGATAAAGAAACTGAAGACAGTACTTCTAAGGTACCTGGTACTGTAGGAATGCTTTCAAAAGCGACTGCAAAATAGACATTCTCCTAAGAACATCAGGTTATTAAGGAAGAAAACATGACAGCTGAACATTAACTATTGCAAACTTATGACCAAAATAACCAATCTAGGCAGGTATATTCAAGGAACTACTGTTGAAGAGACGGACTGGATGGAAGTTTTCAAGTGTACTAAGTTAGGCCTGCAAACCTTTCCCTACATTTTCCTCCAATATTCTTATTTCCTGAAATTCTTGATTAGGGGCCTCCTGGGTCTGTCAAAGCTTGCTCCTCTAGGAATATCCAATATCTGGTTAGCTATTCCTTGAATAATACTAGTTGGTGAATTCTTAGTGGTGGGGTTTCTTTTCTATTTTTTTTTTAACAGTGAACTTTCATGCCTGAAAATGTGGATATATTCACCTAAATTCCTTAACACAGTTTAGCAACCTGTTTAATTCTTCTCTTAAATTATTCACCAAACCTTTAGGGGATAAAGAAGCTGGCCAGGATCAAGGGGGAAAACATCTTACTTGGCTGTCTTCTAATTCCCACTGCCAGAAGACACTGCAGAAATGTCTACAAAGCAAAGAGAGAACCTGCAGTGTCAACCATTCTTGAAATTATAAAAGCTACAAGATGTTCAGAAAAACTGACAGAAAAGTAGCACAGGTTGGGTATCACCTTTCCAAAATTGCTGGGACCAGAAATGTTTCATATTTCAGAGTTTTCCTAATTGTGAAATATCTACATAGACTTTAATGGTTGAGCATCCCTAATCCAAAAATTCAGGATCCAAAATGCTCCAAAATCTGACTTTTTTTGGAGTATCATGTTGGCACTCAAAAAGTTTCACAAATATTTTTGGGTTAAAGCTTATAAATCAGATCTAGTAGTATGTATTTAAATAATCAATGTGTGACAGCTTATATATAAATCACTATTTTAATTAGTAAATCCTGTATCTATTACATCTAGTTGTATCTAAACTACAAACTATCACATATAGTTAATACATAAATGATGACTATTAAGCTACATCCATTTAAACGAGTATTAAATCCTTTTATCTATACTATTAAAATAAAATTGTAGAAATTATGCTTCCAGAAAATAATTTTAATATTATTCATCTAACAATGTAAAAATGATAATGCAACCATCACAAACTGCAAGGCAGGCGAAGGAGAAATGGACTAATAAAGGTTTTCCAGTTTTGTATTTTTTATAACAACCAGTAAATATATAAGCCTCAAATGAAACTGTAGTTTAAAGGATTATAATGATTCAAAGAATTGTGATTTTTAAAAATATTCTTTTATTTACAGGACGACCTTTTAGAAATTAGTTTCCTAATATATGGAATATATAAAATTTAGTGACTTTTCCTGAGTGTTCCCTTAATTTCTTTCCATGCCTTCTTAATGCAAATAAATTTAATTATATATATTACACAAGAAAAAAGAGACATTATAATCATGATAATTTAATTAGTCTTTCTTCTCATCCATCTGCAATGATGCTCAGCAAATGCTGATGACAGCTTTCTTAGGGGTAGGATTCTGAGGGACTTTTTAAAGTTCTTTGTTCATAATGATTGATTTAAAATAAAAACTAACAATATATTATCTTCCCAAAAAACGAGTAAAATCATTATTCTAAAAACAATAACCATCAGAATGGCTTCCAAATATACTGAAATGAAGGTGCTAAAAATATAAGAACTGAAATAGTAGCTTGTCAAACAGTGAAACACTTTTAAAAAATCTAAATGCCTAAAATAAATTTCCAAAAGAAATATAGTAATTTTAATTTTTAAACTGATCTTTACTAGCACTTTCTGTTTTGTCTACAATGAGCTGCATTAATCGTGCAATTTAATATATGTAAATGTACACACAGAAAGCCAAAACCGTTCACTGGGGGTAAAGCTCAGGTTTTTCATGGACATTCTGAAGACGCTTTCTAGACGACACTTGTGACTCCGATGCTCTGATGGGGGAGGGGGAGGGGGAGGGGGAGGGGGAGGGAGAGGGGGAAAATCTGCAAAAGAAGCTTCAGCTCCTGAAAGCTGACTCTTCGTGGAGACGCGCGGACTGAACTTACACAGCACCCTCTTCACGAATGTCTTCTTTGGGTCCACAGTGGCAATGCTGAGCACGGCCCTCCCCCTCCTTACTGCAACTGCCAGCTTTCGGGCTCTTTCCCCACAAGCCTCATGGTGAACAGCCGTTATGTTAATAACCGTTACAGCAGCCAGTTCTTTCTGAACCAAGTGATAATCAAAACTAAAGTCAGAGTTGATGGGTAAAAACCTGTAAGACCTCATCAGGAATACTGATCTGTAGATCGATGGGACAGCCATTCAAATACTGCTTTATTTGACAGTGAAGAGAACAATCCCTCGTTAGCTTGACTGAATTAAAGAAGGGCTAGTATGATAATTATTGCACCCAAAGTCCTGGCTTGTGCTGCATACACTGGAGAGAGTATAGGAAATCTGACACTTCCAAGTTGCAGCTTTCATACTAAAGCCATATTCTGTTTAGGAGACTCTATTTGATTTTATTTAAATACAGGTTGAATATCCCTTACACAAAATACCAGAAGTATCTCAGACTTTTGATATTTCCAGGCTTTGCAATATTTGCATATAAACAGATTATCCTGGGTATGGGGCGCAAGCTTATACAACAAAATTCACTCATATTTCATATATACCTTACACACATGGCCTGAAAGTAGTTTAACACAATAATTTTAATGACTTTGTGCATGAAACAAAGCTTCCTAGTGTGGAATTTTCCACTCGTGGTATCATGTCAGTGTTTACAAAGTTTCAGATTATGGAACATTTTGGATTTTATCAATAGGGATACTCACCGTATACAGGCTTCCCGAAATAGGTCACGTTCATGTTTGATCATATACTACCCCATGGTATTCAAATCCTCCAGGAAAAGCCAGAGCTATAGCAGCAGGGATATAGATGCCTGCCTAAAACATCACTTGTCCCATAACCTGAACTGGAGAGAACCCACAAAGCAATCTTGATGGCTAGAATTGGCCTTCCTTTTCTTGCAGGAAAGATCCAATTAGTCTTGAATGTGGCTAACATTTTCTACTTAGTAGAGTGGGTTAAAAACCTGGCTATTATTCTTGCCTTTCTGATAAGAGAACTGGAAAAATTAAACATTGTATGTTTAATTAAAGCATTAACCCATAAATGACTTCCCTAATATTTTAGCATTCTTGTGCCAGTGTTATAATGACAGAGTTTTGCTTTGTAATACATCTAAGGTTTCTGAGAGGGCCAAGTTCAACTTCTCACTGTCTATATTGTCTCCATCAGCAACTGGAGAGTATAACCTTTCTAAATGACTCAGTGACTCATCTTTAATTCATTTTTCCTGTCTGGGAACCTGGACATTTTTCTCTGCAAATTCGCAGTAGTACATGTTTCATTTTTAAAGAAAATGTTATAGTTCTTTCTTGGCCATTGTGGATGCCTACTGCACTCAGTAAATGGCTGAATGAATAATGATTTTTAAAAATAGCCCAGTTATATGAGAGAAATCATGTACTTCTAAACAGATCATTAGCTCTTTCACATAAACAAAGAACGGACTAGCATATAGCTAGGTATAAGCTGTTGCTTCTGTCTCATTCTTGAGATTGATTTGGTGCAGCTGTGTGCATTTGATTGTTTTATGATTATCTATCTAGTGTATAGTCTATGTCTGAATCAAATATTTGAAAACAGAAAAGAAAAAAACGGATGAGTGAATTATCAGCTTCCCTTTATCGACGTGGTAGTCTAGGTCAGGACGGCATGCCAGCCACGGGAGTATGGAGATGACTGGGCCACAGACTCGGGGTGGCAGGGCCACTCCCTTTTCTCTGAGCCCCACGTCACAGTCTGTACTCCTCTCTCCCTTTCAGGGAGGCAGGCAGGAAAGCACGTCCGAGAAGGCAGCACTCCCGAGCAGTACTGACTACACGCTGGGAAGACGTGGAAGAGGACGAGCCTGCTGGGAGCAAGCAGCTATGTGTGGACCCCAGACATCATGCCTCACGCATTCACCTTTTACAAAAACTCAGCCCGACCCAGGTGGACTGAGGCACAGCCATACACACAAAAAGAATTTTTAATAATATTTTCTTCCCTCATGGGAGTTTATGCTGACCTATAAAAGAAAAAAAAAAAACCCTCTGTACCCATAACACATATATTAGAGAACCTTTCTTAACTGTTTTGTGGTAAGAGACTGGCATTAAAAATAGACATTGGAAGGAAGCATTTCAATAAAAAATTATCCAACATTTCACATTGAAGTCAAATTTTGCACTGACATTTCTTGCAAGGGCAAATGGAAGGCGAAAAGCCCAAAGCTCTCGGTGTATACTTTAAACAGCACGGCCACAGAGAAATGATTGGCAAGGGGATAATCATCCTTCTGCAATTTTCCCACAATAAATTGGACAAAATTACTGCAATTTGGCATAAATGTTCCTTTCAGGTGTATTTCTGAGACACAGCATTATATTTTATTCCAGTGGTTTTTTTCCCTCTTTGCCTCTGACTTAGCTGTATCCTAGAGAATTTATATAAAAGAAATCTATGACAATCATGATTAGAGTATCCTTGATAAGCTGCTTAATTATGTTATTAAACAAATAAGTCAGTGAAACAAATAATATGTAAATTACACCATCTTTTTAAAAAGAGCATTACATCAAGTGCTTTGACAAAGCATCATCCCAATCACTGATGTTTTGTTTGTAAAAATGAGGAGAAATGGAGTTGTCAGTAAGCCCTTCGCAGGAATGCCCAGAGGTTTCTTGATGGTAAAGCTCTTCTGTGCTTTCACACTGGGAGTACCCTTCATTGCCCAAAACCATGGCTTTGGTCCTGTTTCAGAAAGCTTTGCATGGCATACATCAAATTATTTCAAATGAGAATGACCTTTTACTCATCTGCAGGTAGACAGCTTAGAAATCATTTTATGATTCTGTGGCCTGGAAGTTTAATTTTCAATCAAATCCCCCTAGGGGGAGTTCTCTGCCACAAGAAAGGGTATTAGGTTTTACTCACGGAGAACTATCATCAGAATCAGTGTGACGCCACCCCCCAGCCGACACCCAGGCTTTCCTCCATGCTCCCAGGTGGGGTGGCTGCATCTGCTAGCCTTGCACCAGGACAGGACAACATCCGGGACTTCCGGGACAGCCCCCAGCTTATGGCCTCATCAACCCTGACAGGACAACGTGAGCAGAAGTGCACAGACTCAACAAGCAACATTCCTTGGCCAAGACAGTGAATCCAGGTCTCAACAAAAACCCGTTTGGACATGCTATGGGGTGGAATGTACAAAGAACCATGATTAATACTCATTTCAGAGAGAAACCTTGTTTCGGAGAAAAGAAATTTTCTTAATTCTGATTTCAACTGGCTATACTTTAGAGACATTTTGTAGAAGGCTACCTGGAGAGACAGAAAAGCTGAGAAACCCATGTCACCACGTGCTTTCCAAAGCCAGGGGTGCTGGGACAGAGATAATCGCCTGGTTCCCCATGTGCTGACCCCTGGGCCCTGGGGTTCTCTCAACCTAGGCAGGGCTATCCCTCTGTGGCATCAGAGACCTTCACCTTACAGACCAAGCTGAGCTGCCTTTGGAATCTGGATATACTCTCAGGAGTACATTCCTCTAACTTTGTAAGGCTGTGATGTGTGTATGTACCTTTGGCCAGGCTCCTGACATTCAAGAAGTAATCTCAAAGCAATAACTACCAATATTTGAATCTGACCCATAGCAATGCGGATGAAAAGGTCACCAAACAATATCCCCATGCCCTCTAATTCCGATCTCTCCATTTCTAGTAAAGGGGCGAAAATGCCAGACCAAGAAGTTTCTAAGATCAAAATTTTTATTATGGGTATCTGCGAGAGGAAATATGCAGGTAAAATCACACAAAAAGATATGTTTAACTGATTATATTTGTCTTTAATATAGTATCTTTTTAATTCAAATTGAAAAAGGTAAAAATTGGATGTTGGGCCGGCGCCGCAGCTCAATAGGCTAATCCTCCGCCTGTGGCGCCGGCACCCCGGGTTCTAGTCCCAGTTGGGGCACCGGATTCTGTCCCAGTTGCCCCTCTTCCAGGCCAGCTCTCTGCTATGGCCCGGGAGTGCAGTGGAGGATGGCCCAAGTACTTGGGCCCTGCAACCTCATGGGAGACCAGGAGGAAGCACCTGGCTCCTGGCTTCGGATCAGCGCAGTGCGCTGGCCGCAGTGGCCATTGGAGGGTGAACCAATGGTAAAGGAAGACCTTTCTCTCTGTCTCTCTCACTGTCCACTCTGCCTGTCAAAAAAAAAAAAAAAAAAGATTAAAAAAAATTGGAT
Source organism: Oryctolagus cuniculus (assembly GCF_964237555.1). Classification (NCBI taxonomy): domain Eukaryota; kingdom Metazoa; phylum Chordata; class Mammalia; order Lagomorpha; family Leporidae; genus Oryctolagus; species Oryctolagus cuniculus. Next base: position 152,409,297 of record NC_091432.1, on the reverse strand, counting down.
GTTGGAACTATTGTTGTAGTGCAGTGGGTTGGTCTGCAGCCTGCAATGCCAGCATGCCATATGAGCACAGGCTCATGTCCCATCTGCTCCGCTTCTGATCAAGCTCCCTGCTAATGTGCCTGGGAAACCAGCGGAAGAAGGCCCACGTACTCGGACTGGTATATCACCCACGTGGGGAACCTAGATGGAGTTCCTGGCTCCTGCTTGGCCCAGCCTTGGCCATTGTGGCCATTTGGAGAGTAACCCAGAAGATGGAAGATTACTCTCCTCTCTCCCTCTCTCTCCGTAACTCTGCCTTTTAAATGACTAAATCTTTAAAAAAAAAAAAAAAAAAAAAAACTGGATGTTACCAAGGTTACATATCATCACCCAAGATCAATGTGGCACTGAAACAAAACATGAGTTCATCTACCTGCTCCTGCCTTGTTTCCTCCTTCTCAAAGTAAATGAGGGACTGAGAAGATGCAGCTGTCTGGGGAAGTACTGTTCCAGATTGACAGATGAGAGCACAAGGCAAGAGGGAAGCTGAACTGCTCCAGGGACAGCGAGAAGGCAGAGAGGTTGGGGCTGGGTGAGTGAATGGGACAATGCAATGAAAGGTAAGAGATGGAGGCCCTTGGAGAGCTGGACTAGCTTTGCTGGAAGGTCAAGGCCATTTAAAAGTTATACCTTGAAACTCAGAGAGCCCATCAAACTGATTCCCTACTAACTAGGTGATTTCATTAATGGCAGGCACCAGCTCTAAGTCTTCTAAGATAAGAATCAGCAGGAGGCCTCTGGGCAGAAGCAGCAGTGGAAAGATGCTGACCTCCCGGATACAGAGGTTCAGTGCATCTGCTCTGTGAAGGCAGAGGAAACTGGCCTCAGGTAAACCATTTATTCGGAATTGTCTTTCTAGGTGCAAGTGAAAGCGAGTCTTTGGGGGAACCTGAAGGTTTGTTCGGAAATATAATAAACACACAAACATGGGGATACACGCTCAGGCCACTGGGCAATTTCTTTTTTGGCACCATCTGAACAGCCATTCTTGAGCAAGTTTTCTGCATGGGGTCATGCCCTTATGCATCAGTCTTCAGTCACCTTAAATCATTTAGCTACATTTGCTGCTCCATCTCAGGGCCCTTCATGGCGGGCCTGGACCAGTGTGTGGCTCCGGAGGACTCGGTGTATAAGCGGGACCTCCTGGTAACTCAGAAAACATCTACCCTGAATACACACCACCATCCCAGCAAAATCCGTCTGGTGCCAAACTGCCCTCCTGCAACCTACTGAGGAGGTAGCAAGAGACACCTCTTCCGGGTCTCGCCTCAATTTCTTTCAGATTTCTGATGTTTTTGGTCCCTAATTTAGGAAAGAGAACACCAACCTCAGGTTATCATGACAGCCTATTCTCCAGCAGCTTAACACGGCATTAACAGCTTCCTCAAGCATTCACCTAACAGAAAATAATGACAAGAACCAAGGCTGGCGCCGCGGCTCACTAGGCTAATCCTCCGCCTTGTGGCGCCGGCACAACGGGTTCTAGTCCCCGTCAGGGTGCCGGATTCTGTCCTGGTTGCCCCTCTTCCAGGCCAGCTCTCTGCTGTGGCCCGGGAGTGCAGTGGAGGATGGCCCAGGTGCTTGGGCCCTGCACCCCATGGGAGACCAGGAGAAGCACCTGGCTCCTGGCTTCGGATCAGCGTGGTGCGCCGGCCACGGCGGCCATTGGAGGGTGAACCAACGGCAAAGGAAGACCTTTCTCTCTGTCTCTCTCTCTCACTGTCCACTCTGCCTGTCAAAAAAAAAAAAAACAAAAAACAAAAAACAAAACAAAAAAAAAAAACAAACACCAAGGGCTTCACCCTCTAGGATAATGATCTCCTGGGCAACAGAACGAGACCAGGGCAAAGTGGAAGACTTAATGAAGGGGCTCCTTGTCCTTTTCCTCAACCACCCCATCTACTCTTGGTCTTTGCTCCATTAAAATCCACCTAAGGGAAAAATAATCCATTCAGCTGGCTGAATGGTCCTTATGTTATTTCTCCCAGGAATGTAAGTGTTTTAACCAGATACAAACACACAGGAATAAAATAAAGCATCAGAATAAATTCTAATTCCAAGATTCCAGGCTTAACCCAGCTGTTGAGATGGATTCCTAATATTCTGGAAATCATGAAATTAGAAATGGAAGGTATGAATTCGAATCTCGATATATCACCTGCTCTCTCTCTGTCCTTGGGCAAACTGAACATCTTTGATTCTGCCTCTTTTTAATGTATAAAATAAAATGGAAATCTTTTTTTTAAAAACCCACAAAGTTATTTTATCTACCCCCATTATGGAACTTATGGGGATTAGGGAGATACTATATATAAAGGTGCTTTTATACTATCTATGAAGCTGCAAAGGCTGTTCTCACAGGAATTCAGTTAATTGATTTTTCAACATTTTGACTGGTTGGAAACGCAACTCAATGAACTAGAAATTTTAAAACAATGCATTTTTGCAGTTCTTGGTTCCACCTTTTATCACAACATCTGAAACACTGCTGCATTTCTCTTTCCACCTGCAATGTCTGTTTCTTTCTTGTAATTATCCAGTGGCAAGTGTCTGAAGCAACAGTTGAACCTAAGTTGGGGCTTGGCCTTCCTTTTTTAAACAAAATTCTCAGTGGTGAATTCCTTCAGTGTTTTATTTCATTATAAACTCGAGATGAAATAATGGAAATTCTTTACAACCCATCTGGCATCAGGAAGACATGCAGGTTAAATTGGTAAATATACGGAGGATGCACGGGAAAATCTAGAATTCCCTGACAGGGGATTTTATTTGAAAAGGTACTTTCATCTGGGCAGGGCTACAGCCTCACATGACTCCCCACAGCAACTTTAAGGGACATAACTTCAAGTTTACCGCCATTATAAAACTTGTATCCATCCTTCCCTCACCGCTGTATAGACATCTCTTTATCATCAGAAACATAACCGCCTCATCCAGAAATACTGACAGAAGCAAATACGCTTCCTATAGAACTTTATAAGGATCAACAATCCAGAATGGATGCAGAGGGTATGAGAAGTCGTGGCCCCACCCGAACAAAGAGCAGCAATCTTGAACAATCATGCAAAGGAGGCCCAGGAGCAGAAAGATCTGTGCTAGTATAGGTGAGGGCCTAAACATGTCACCATCGACTAAAGAGGAGCGACTTGCTGGGAGTGGGAGCCGTGTTACAGCAGGCTCAGGGAGAAATGTGGCTAAGTGAAATTGCAATCAGGCAAGAAGGGAGGTGTGTGCTCCAGCTGAGCATGGTGTAGCTGTGTGTTTTCCTTCAGGGAAGAAAGGTACACGTCCCATGTGCTCAGAAACAAAGAAAATCACAAACCAGCTGTCCACTGGCAAGAAGCACTTCATAAACATTTTGGGACACAACCAGCTTATTTGCATTCTGTTCTCCTGAAAACAGGGGTAAACTTTTGGCTTAGAAGTTAAGATGTCCATGCTCCATATTGAACTGCCCGGGGTAAAGTGCTGGCCCTGCTCCCAATTCCAGTTTCCCGTTGATGAACTCCCTGGGAAACAGCAGGTTATGGCTCAAGTTAACTCCCTACTACCCAAGGGAGAGACCTGGATTGAGTTCCCAGTTCCTGGCTCCAGTCTGACCCAGCCCTGACTGCTGCAGACATTTGGGGAATGAACAGCAGTTGGGAGATCTGTCTCTTAAATAAATATTTTTTTAAAAAAAAGCTGAAATAGCTTCCAACATTAAAAAGTAGCCCCCAAAAATAATTCCCTAGATTAGGAGATGTACGGCAAGTCAGAGTTCGCAATTCTACAAGGCAAGAGCCGGCTGAGGCCAAGCTGAACTGCCCTGTTGGGGCTACTGTAAAATCAACAATCCCTCTCACCCTGTCTGCTCTATTCACCTCATCCACCTGCAGACTTGTGAGGAGCTGATTTGCTTTTGTGCAGTTAGAAAAAGCTGGCTGGGAAAGGCTGATGATGACAGGGATAAAGAGGACCGAAGGGTGAGATAGTGTGCGATGGCTCCAAAGAGGCATGGGCAATCCGAAACGACCTCTTGAAAAATATGAGGCAGAGAGAACTGGTTAGGAGGACGAAACAATTCCTGGCAGAGAACAGGAAGATGGCTGCACTGTTTATCATCTCATTTTCTTATTTAATACGAGAAAAAAATACAGCCTAGAGTAAAGCACATGTCCTCTTCAGCCTAAATATGATGAACAAGGCTCTCTCCTTGGCTAATTCTCCAGAGGACAGCAGCATCCTTACAGCCTAAAAGGAATCATGTGTTTAGAATGTGGCCGAGGTAGCAGAGCACTTGAATATACATTCTCTTTCATTTAACCCTCAGGCGCAGTTCTACAAGCTAGACTAGGGAAACATCATTATCTCTTGTCATAGATGAGGAAGCTAGGCTTGCGGGAACATGGCCAACGTGGAATTCAGACAGGATGCGATTTTGGCCAGTGTAACCCTTGGCCTTGCCACTGCTGACAATGACCTACCCTGTCCTGAAACGAACACTGGACTGCTTCGACCTTCCTGGAACTGCGGCCTCTGGGACACCACCAACACCAGGCTAGCGATTTAGAAGGTTTTTCCCTTACTAGGATAATCTTTCCCTGAACAAACCCATCCCAAAAGACAGACCGCCAGGCGTTTGCTCAGCCTGCAAGGCAGTGGTCAGTTATGTCTAGAAACATCCCTTATTTGTTCACAAAAGTTCTGCAAATATTTTGGCAAATAAATTCAGAAAGCCGGAAACGCTAATTATTAGGCAAAGACAAACCCACAGTAATAACATAAACAACAAAGTGCCTTTTCAGCGCTGCTATTCAATGTGCCTTCCTGTTGCCAGTGCCACGAAAAACACGATGGGAATGGCCCGGAGGAGATGGAAGAGGAAATGACTCCTTTAAAGACCACGTCCTGTGGGCAGAGTGTGGCCATCTGATTTGCTACAGCAGATATCAAAAAGGAAGGGTGGGTAGTACAATTTGCAGGGAGAGAAAAATGGTTTAAAAGTTGGAGTTCCTTAAGAATACCGTTAAGGTGGGGCACTCACAATTAAGTTATTTAATGAGCTTTCTTTTTAAGCTTGGGAATGGAAGAGGGCCAAGATAAAAGAAGGATTTTGCCCAACTGGTTACATGAACTTATCCATGGTCAAAACAAATGCCCACCTCAGTCCTCCACACGTGGTGTGTGGTCTGTGCCTTGTGCAAAGGTACACACAGTGGTGGTCAGCCTGGGGCTGAGGACCCAGTCTGCATTCAGCTCACGAAGCTCGGCCTTACTTCATGAGCAAGAAGCGCCTATTTTGCAATTTCCCTGCGTGGGGACTGAGGATATCCTTCTCCATTTGTACACAGCACACTTAGGCGCTAGTAACAGCCCTAAGCGTGAGCAGAGGTTTATCCATTTCAGCTTGTGCCCCTTCAAGCCTGTAGCTTTTCTGTTGTTGTTGTTATTTTGTTTTGTTTTTGTTTTTAAGAGTTTTTAGGTGATGATGTTATGTTGGCAACCCTAGCTTTGAGAAGCAGTTATGTAGGACCTTCAACAAAGGACCTAAGGGATCTGCTGCTTCACTTTCTCCACCTGGAACAATGACAAGAGCCCCACCTGCCTCTGTCTCCCAGGGTCATTTTCATCACAGTTCTCTCTCCACATATGGCCACGCCCTCCAAGGAGCTTTCAGGGTCACAGACGACACATTCTTCCTCCTCGCTGAGGTGGAAAGTAAAGACTAAAGATGACAATGTTGTTGACGTGTTAAGTGGCAAAGAACTTACAAGCCCGTTTTGAACAGGGCAACTTCCGCTTCCCGGGCAAATCGTACACTTCCCTGTGCCCGAATGCACACCAGGGTTTCAGGTCTTCATGCCACCTCACTCCAGTTTTATGCTCCCACTTTCTCTACAAGCAACTCCACGGCTGGCATCTCTGAGGCAGCATGGCAAGCCCCAAATTGGCTTGTCTCCTCCACCAGACGGCTGGGATACAGACTCCCAGCCAACTGCAGAAAAGCTGGCAGCTCGCTACCTCTTCCAGCATCGGCTTGGCCAGGGCGGTGCTGGAACAATTGGTCTCACTGCCTTCTGAGATGACAATTAATTAGTGTGGTGGGAACAAGAAGCAGTCTATCCAGGGAAGTGAGCCTCTGCCCTCCTGAGGGCTGTGGCATTGGCCTCTCCCCAGGGCCAATGTCTACATCGTTTGCTGTACTGTGGATGGCTCCTGGCCTCCCTTGAGGCAATCTGGAGGGGACTGGCGATGGAAGACCTTCCAAGGAATTCTTGCTTGGTGGGAAAGAGAAGGAATAGAACACCAGCAATATTTAAAAATCCAACTCAAAACTAGAGAGAAATATTCAGCAGTGAAATCCAATGATGTGTTGGAGAAGATGGCATTCTAGACATCACAAAGCAAAAAAGGACAAACGTTTCATTGAGCAGTGTCTCAGAGCACGGCAAGAGGAATCCGTGGTGACAGGAATCCAGCCCCATTGAGGAAAATTCGAGCTCAGTGACAACATCCTCAGCATGCTTTATTAGGCACGAGTACCAAGTGCATTGCTCAACACGCTGTGAATGAGAACGCATGAGTCACAGGACAGCACCCCAGCTCCAGCCGACAGCAAAGGACATCACTTATTTAACTGCAGAAGAGGATGACTGATACTCCCAAGGGTTTTCCAGAAAGGAACAGAAATAAAATCTCACTGCCAGAATGGGTGAATTAAAACATGACTCTCAAAACGAGCATCCTAAAACTATTTTAGAATTAGGAATACAAGTAGTACCAAAGACTTGATTTACTTCTCAGGATTTAAGTGCATAAACCCCAACAAAGTCTTGAGATAGGGGTCAGGTTGGGAGAATTCAACCAGCAGCCATGAGGAGTCGACAAATAAAACGTGATTCCACCGTGACCCCAGTGATCCCTTTCTGGCTGGTGCTTTCTGAGTGCTCTCCCAGCCAAACTGAACAAAATCATCCCTATGGGCTCTGCAACCTGCTCCCTGCCCCTCAGCTCCCACACTTTTGAGCTTGCTTCTAGCTCCACAGCAGTTCCACAGGGCAAGCGCTGCCCCAAGATGATCAAATCCAACAGATCATCTTCAGTTCTTCTTCACTCGCTTTCTTTACAGTCATTGGTAACAGTGACCACTCTGCCTGCCGGTGGCTTTCTGACACCACTTTTTCCTTGTGCTATGAAACCAACAGAACTCCACCCTTCCAGCCAGGCTCTTCACCTGAGTTCCAGGGCAGAAATGAAAAACGCCTGCCGCACACTGCACCTCCTATCCCATGTAGGGGCCTTCTAGCCCAACATGCCCCCCAGCTGCCTCCACTTCCCCGAAAGCCGCTCTTCCTCCTATTTTAGCCAGTCAGTGGTGAATCATCAAATCACTTGGGCCAGAAACACTGGACAATCCTGGCTCCTCCTGGCCTCCGGCACCCACCTCTAATTAGTCACTGCGTGCCGTGTGAATGCCCTCTTTCCTGTCTCCTCTTCCCCTGCCTCAGTTCTGGACCTCTTCTCTTTCCTGTCTCCTCTTCCCCTGCCTCAGTTCTGGACCTCTTCTCTCCCACTGAGAGCACAGCAACAGCTTCCACGTTTACGTCCTGCACCTGGGAAGAGGTCTGCTCAGTCCACTCTCCACACTGCCCTGAGGTGGTCTCTCATGAACGCAAGCACCAACACATCCCTTGCTTAGAACCCTCCATGGCTCCCCAAATCCATAGGATGAAGTGTTTCTGATCTGTGGAATGTCCTAGTCTCACCTCCCATGCTCTGCTTTAATTTTACTTGACTTTGAGAACCAAAGGGAGGTCCTGTTCAGAACCCCAAGCAATCCCTGAGGCTCTTCGCCCTGCTTGCCCTTTATCCACACATAAAAACTGCTACTTGTCCATCCCCAGGCAACTCAAACGCCTCCTTTTCTCAGAAGCTTTCCCTGACTGTCCCCATGCCAGTTCCCAGACAGGTTACTCGTGGCTCCTCACTCCCACAGCGCTGCACTCATCTCTAGCCCCAGGTCCACCTCCCAGGAGTTCTATGGAACAAGCCCTCTTTGCGGCTCACCGGAGCTCCCACTGCAGCACTCAGCATCTCGCCAATGAGCAGTACATGTTTGCTAGAAGAAAAACCAATGTCAAGTTTTTCCTAGCCCTGCGCAGCCTCGTGTATTCTCCTACCCCTTTTCCATTCAGTCCTATATTTATGGATCTACAAGGTAATTTCTAAAGTGAGCAAGGTAACCCCAGTGGAGCTTCAAATTTCAGAGAAGACTGAGAGACCCAGGTTTTCAGATAAAATACCTGTTTTAAGGGGCTAGTGTTGTGATGTTAATGAGTAAAGCTGCCTCCTGCAATGCCAGAATATCATATGGGTGCCAGCTCGTGTCCTGGCTGCTTTTCTGACCCAACTCCCAGCTAATGCACCTAGGAAAGCAAAGATGGCCCAAGCACGTGGGCCCCTGTATCCATGTAGGAGACCAGGAAGAAGCTCCTGGCTCCTGCTTTTGGCCTGACCCATCCCAGGTTGTTGCAGCCATCTGGGGAATAAACCTATGGATGGAAGATCTCTCTGACTCTACCACTCTCTCTGTAACTCTTATTTTCAAATAAATAAATAAATCTTAAAAAAAAAAAAAAAAGGCTGTTGTTTTTCTCAATGATCAGCAAAACTTTTTGCATAAATCTCTTGCAAACAGGATGCCTATAATGTGGGACATTCTCCTTCCTCCATGAATGAATTTTGAATTTCCAATGCTAAGTCTTCTGATGTCTGTCACACTTCAGCATTGTAGATATCTTTATGTGGTTCCCTAAAAAGGAGAAATGGATACATGCTTGCAGATCAAGCTTGTCTTTATGAAGAGTACTGATGAAGAACCAAATTCACGAAGACAGATGAATGACACCAAGCCAGTCTTCACATTACCTTTCTGGCTACTCTGCTTTTGCTTCCATCTCCAAATCTGTATTATATACCACAGTTCTCACTACCGTGGCCCTGCCTGATCCCTCTTGTCCATTTCTAACTTGACCCTTTCCCATACCGCCCCATGCTGGCAGGTGTTACACAGATGCTGGGAGCTGCACGTGGTGCCCACTTGAATTGTTGCTGCATTTCTACTTGCTGCAAAAAACCCTTCTCTCTGCTCTATCACTTTTAAGCCTCATGTACCACATATGCCCACACTGGCTGGGGCTGGTGCCTCCCCTTCGATGTATTGTTTTGGAGGAAGGTTATTTTGTTTGATTTAAAAGGTTTTCTCTTCCAGCTCTGGGTAAAAAATCAGCAAAGTTTCTTGTTCTTATCAACTGAGTGCTTAAATAAACAGAGCAGGTGCCAAAGTCAATAGGATATGGAAAACGAGATTTTGCTGCAGATTATTTGTAATGGGGATCAACTGCTGACATAGAATCTAGAGTCCACACTTGAAGAAGGAAAAGAACGTCGAAAGAAGGAGAACCAGAATTCAAAGCATGAGGGCAGAGTTGGTGCGCCTAAACCTCAGTTAGGCCGAGGCCATACTTTCATGTGACTCGAAGAGATTTCCTCTTCTCTTGTACACACAGAGGAGAAAACACTCCACTCTACACCAGCCGTGTGTTAACAGATTCTAGGCATCCATCATGCCACCTGATCACTGCACCTACTTAGGACAGCTCCTTGTCCGCCTGGACTCAGCTCCAAGGCACGAGTGCTGTGGCAGTGAAGAAAGGGGATGGGCTCATGCAGTGGCAGAGTAATCGTGGCAACAAGGAAGCCCCTGCTCTGCCTGGGCTCATTGACTCTGACCATCTACCATCAGCAGCATGTAAAGGGATGGCTCCTCCAGCCACCTCACAGATGTTCATCCTCTCCAGGTATGCATACATTGTGTCCTGAAAGCATCCCTGCTCAGCCTTGGGGTTATACGATGACACCCAACACTGTGCTTTTCCTCCTGTAACTTACTTTGTTCATTGAAACACAGTACGTTTTGCAGGCTGCTAGGTATCTCAGTATCTGACAAGGAAACCCCATGGCTTTATATTTATAATTATATCCCTGGCCTTGTGTTTAGACTTGGCCTTTCCCTAAGGAACTGCAAGAACCTACCATCAGTTGGTCTTTGGTCCTTCAATGGCAGGGTACAAGCAATTTTTTTTTTTCACTGTACTGGTGAGGAAACAAATAAAATAAGGCTGAAGAATTTATACCCTGGCAGTCAGCGGTAAGGCACAACAGAAAATAGTAACTCTTTCACACACACCTTCAAGCATGCACAGTTAGAGAAAAGACCATGTACTCTCCTTCTTCTCTTTCTACAAAAACTGGTGATATTTTACAAAAGGAAAAAGAGAGACAGAGGCAAGTAAGAACTGTTAACCAATTCTGTCAATAGGAGGAACACTTTAAAAAGAGTACACCACTTCCCTGTTTCACAACTGTTCACCCAGAAGAACAAAGAAAACTGGTGCATATCAGTCGAGAGTCCGATCTAGGGAGTTAACGCTGCAACTGGCTCTACGGGTACACCGGCACCCTCTCTGCTCCTCCTCTAAAATGAGGCTACACCAGTGGTCACCTCAGAAGGATGTCACGGGGCTTACGTGAAACGCTGCACACAAACAGTATTAACAGACCCAGCACGAGACAAAGGGTTAATGTGGCCCATGTCATATTATACTGTTACTACGACCGGATGATGTTCAGACCCTGACTTGAGTATGTGTGTATGAGTCTTAGATTTTGTCTCCAAAAACATCTACTATCAAAGCCAACCACGGAGACCATTCTCTTGACCAAGAATTTGACAACCTTCATGACAATCAAAAGGGATCGGTCGAGTCACAGCGATTTCTGTGTCGGTGTGTGTAAACCCTGAGAGCTCCTGATCCACTGCCAGGCTGAAACATCAATCTATGAAATGCACGACGAGTCAGACACAGGTGTGCTGGGTACAATACACTGCAGCTACTCCTGTGTCCTATTGTTCCACTAAATTTCAATTTAGAATCTTTGTGAAATTACCACCCCACCCCTCTCCCCAAAAAAAGGCATTAGGAAAAAAAAAAAAACCCAAAAGCACTATTTCATCAGAAAAAAGCAATTACCTTATATCCACTCTGTCCCATTTCTAAGAATCTTTCTGCTATTACATAAACCACCTAAATGAATTTCGGAGTGCCTCCAGGCAAGAGGACAGAGCTTGCTGAAATTTGTTGATAAGATAATGACAGACCATTACTATAGGAAAAAATGAGTATCGGTTCCTACAGCTGTTGCTACAGGAAAAAGCAAATTTTGAAGCAACAGTGGAAGAATCTTTTTTTTCATCCTACAACTCACATACAGAGCTGTTACTTCGTATGAACCTCATGCCTTTCTTATATGTATTTTTATAATTCTAAAATGTAAACCCCTGCATTTATAATATTGGGGACTTCTGGGAAAGCACTGAGTTGCTTTTGTTTTTCCTTTTTAAAAATCATTTTTAGTCCAGAAATGAATGTTTTTAAGAGACTATTAAAGATGGAATGGCTAAAGAACACTGTATCATGAGAAGTAAGAATCAACTGACTTTGGGTTAGAGCTAATACAACTAACACTCTCCACTTACTTCATACTAATTACAGGTCACATCAATTTCAAAACCAAAATTCTGGAAGTCTGTGCTATGGAAATTATCAGGAAATGTTAAAAAGAAATAAAAAAGGGGAAGAGTCATCATGCAGCAAGATTGAACACAGGTTCAATGGCAGTGGGGTGCACATTTGGGGAGTTATCTATTCATTAACGGATTCAGGTTTGATTTCTTCAAGCTTACTTTCTCTTTTCAAATTGTTCCTGAAGGCAAAAACAATCAGCAAGATGTGAGAATCTCCTGTTTTCTCTGCCCTGGACTGCCTGGCTCATTCATGAGCAAATATCTGAATGCCTTTTAAGGAGATGAGGCCAAAGCCAGTGAATTTCCCCCTCTCTTTACTATGGCCAAAGCAGACATAAAATCAGCGCTGCTGGAGCGGCGTGAGTACCACAAGCTACAGCACCCAAGGCGTAGGTGACAAAAATCCAGAGCATGGCGTGGTATGCAGGCAACGGCATCGCTCTCGCTTTTCCGTTGAGTGTAATTACAACACGTAAGACTTGCTCACCTAGAATGTTACCATTTTCTGTGGAAGAGAAATCTTTCCTTTAACTGAAAACACCTACATTTTCACAAAAAATAATCTGTCTTTTGGGGAAACTGGCACTTCAAAAATAGGAAGAGAGTATATTTGAAACAGCTGTGCACGCATTTATTGGTTACTCTGTCTTGCCCTAGAAATGACTTCAGTGACATCATATGAACGCACTGCTGTGCCCTTGCCCTAGCCAAAAGCAGTCGCCCTGATTTGTATCACAGAAATGGACATCTAGAAGGAAACAATAGAAGATAAGAAAATTGGAGGTGAATCAAGAAAAATTAGAATAAAGAAAAACTAATGAGAAAAGATGGAAAGTCATTAAAAGAAATATAGAGCACCTAGATAATGACCAGTGGACAGTTTTGTTTTTTTTTTTAAGTCTCCTTTCATATAAACTAAAAATGAATAAAAGCAAATTAAAGTACCTGTGGTTCCCTGGATAGAGATATAAACTCTTTTTAAAAATCACAGCCCCCCAATATGTGGTTTTCCAGCCTTATGTTTTCATTTTGTTTGGTGTAATAGTAGAACTATCCTATTATCTGATCTTTTTTTCACTTTGACCTCTTTGAAATGAGATCCATTTGCATGAAAACCAAACAAGTTTATCATGGAATAAAAGCCTCACAGTTAAACAGGCAGAAACAAACAAGATTACTCACAGCAAGAAAACAGTGCTGGTAAAATATTTAAAGAGAAAGATGCTGAGTTTTAATCTGTTAGTGGACGTTCCACCACCTACCTTACAAAGATGCAACCAAAGGAGCTGTAAAGAGAAGCTTCCTGCCACGTGCTACGAGTGCCACCAGCACCAGCTGCACTCATACCCAACAGCGGAGCCCATCAGAGGCAGCTCCTGATATGTATGACCAAATGAAGCACCGAAAAGCACTTTGATTCAGTTCTTAAAGCACAGACACACTCTGGTCACTACAGACCTACCATACACCTTCTTGGCAAAAGAATGAGAAAGCATAACCCAGTCTGCAGCTAAACTCCTGACCCAGGGTTTGGCTCATGGATTCTGCTCACCAAACATCTGGTGAATAACCTAAACATCATTTATGTGTGTTTTACATACTGGCATGGGCAATGCCAGCTTTTCGATGAAAGGCACCTCTGGGCCTACATAAGTACGTTCATTCTCTGGCGTGAGCAGGAGCTGTGATTTCCAGATGTAGTTTAATTGACCTGACAGCAATCCTCCAACTCTGGAGGAATTGAACGTGCCTGGATGCTCAGTCTTGTGACTTCAGACTCAGCTCAGCCCTACAAAAGCCCAGAGCAAGGGTGAGGAGCATTTTATGTGCAGATGATTGGTGTGCTGCGTACAGAAAAAAACTGGAGGACTTTAAAAATGTACATATTTCTATAGATAGTAAGATTTTGTGTGTGTGTGTGTCAGAGAGGAGAGAATAAACTACTAACAAATTGATTCAGTTCAACCTTTTAACAAATGGGGCAAACTAGGATTGTTTTTTATCTGGAGTAAAATAATAAATTATATCATCATCACAAATAATATCCATGAGTAATTTCAGTTATTTCATACACAACAATTGATGACTGGCAGCGTGTAACACCTAAGAGATCATTCTCTGATAGAGGCCCTCCCGAGGAGACTGGGTCTGATCCGTGCCTCTGGAAACACAAACTGAGCTCCTTCACTAGGACTACCACAGCTGAAGAGAAAGGACAAGAGAACCACCACCAGCCGAATTTCAGGAGGCATTTTATGCAGCGACTTTAGAATGACTTTGATGATATATACTCTGAGTACTTTCTAAACAGATCTGCTGAGCAGGCAATTAAAAATTACTCCAGGAATAATAAGTCAGGCTGTGTGTCGATGAAGGCTCTGTTACTTTTTCACTGTTTAACCTTGCTAAACAATAACATGAAATAAATAAGAGAACAAACTATTTAAGTATGACCTCCAACCCTACCAGCAGTTCTTTTAAATCTTTGTTGTTTAGAGGGAAGGGAATTTTGTGAAGTGATTGGAAACCATCTGCAGACTCTAGAGATGTTAGTGCCACCTGTATCCACACCTCTTCCTAGGTGCCTGGGCTCCCTGAGCACTGAAAAGCCACAGCTGACCTGGTTGTTAACATGATCATCACCGCCTAGAAAACTGCAGGGAAGCAGAGAATTAGGCAGGACACTCCAAGCAAGGCAGGAGAGTGAAATTCAGAACCCCTGAGGCTCAAGTGGGTAAAAAACCCAAACATGGAATTCGCCCGGACAGTGTGCTCACTGTTGGCATTAGCAATCTTGCTACTGCGGGCCCTTTTCTTTCCCAAACATGGAATGCTCTCGTGAAATTCAACCACTTTCAACAAGCATCTAGAACTTGACCTACATCCCTATGCTTTTTGAGATCAGTGGCGTGCAGCTCCCTACAATACCAATTCTAACAACATCACACATATCTGGATGGTTGTGAGCCCTGCAGGGACTTTGATCCTCTGTAGTACACACTGGATTTCAATCTAAAAGAACTGGGAGGGAGGGAAGGAGGAAGGAAGGAAGAAGGGGAGGAATGAGGAGAGAGAGAAAAGGAGGAAAGAGGGGGGGGAGGGATCCACTTAAATTCCTGCCCCGAATGTTAATGCCTGTTAATAATAAAAGAAAAGACCTTTATACTCTTTAAAAGGCCATTTTCTTTTCTCCTGTTTAACTTAATGAAAAAACAATTTATAGGTAAAGCATGTTGAGAAGGCAATAAAGGCCTTCTTTTTTTTCCAGTTTTGAATTGAGGTTACATGTTTCACATAGCATTAGGCTTCTTTTTATTTCCTTACAAACTCCCCAAAAGCTTTTTTAAACAGAGCTGTCAGCTCTGTTTGTTCCAGTCCCTGATTTACAAAGAGCCCATGGATGAGAGCAAGTACCAAGTAGGAAAGTTACTGCAGCATTTCCATTACAGCCCTGCTTTTGAATCTCCCCTTCCTGCCTTCCGCAGCTGTGCTCTCTCTGCTCACCCCAGTGCTGGCGAGGGGCACAGGAGGGAAGCTAGGGTTTCAGGAAGGGATGGTTTTCGGCCCTGCCCAACCCTGGGTTTGCGGCTCCGGAGTCGGGAAGTAGTAGTGTGGGTTTTATGTTTCATCCTCCAGTCCTGGGACTCAACCCAGAAACAGGACTTGGACCTTGTAACCCGGGAGAGCTTTTCAACACACAATAGCCTGACCCAGTTGAGGACCATTGCTCTACATTCACAGCATGAGCGATTCAAAGAAAGTAGGGTTTCCTGCTGCTAGAACCCAGCCCCCTCAGCCATCTGCAACGACCACCACCAGCACCATCTTCTCACTCCAAGACCGAGAGTTGGTGATCTTCCCTTCTCACTCAAGCGCCTTAACTACCCTCTCACAATAAATCTGCTCTCCAGGCGCCTCTGAGAGGTCCCCTTCAGAGTCTGGACACGCCCTCCTGGGCCATCTCCTCGGCAGTACCTGGCATCCTCAGCCCCCTCTCCCTTCCTTCCTGGCACTGCCGCCTCATTCTCCACCAGCCTCTCCAGCCAGGCCTTCCTTCTCCCCCTGGTGGTTTTCTCTTTGTTCAGATCCCGACATGCGGTCAGTCCCCAGAAATCTGCACCCAGCCCGCTATTTTCCTCTCCAGGCCAGCTCCTTGGATCATCATGGCCAGCCACTCTGATCTGCAGCTATCACCTGTGTGCCCGCACGTCCTGAGTCGCCTGCTTCCCCAGCCCACTTGCTCTACAAAGCTCCGGCACTCTCACCATAACGGGCCGTGGGTACTTCCAGTCAATTCACCCCTTCCCTGGCTTCCTCCCGATCTTCCCGCTTCTGGAGTGTCTCTCCATCTCAATACTTCAGCCCCATCACACCAGCTGTAAATCTTAGCTTCCTGGACTGTGTTGCTCCCTTGCCCCCCACATCAATCACGGGACACAGTCCTGCCGGTTCCCACCTGTGTCTCCATGGTAACAGCCCTAGTTTCTATCACCTGAGCGGGTGCCGACCCCTGCTCTGAGGGATAGTTTCTGCATGTTTTCTCCAGCCTCCCTGAATGGAACATGAGGTCTCTCTTCCTGCCAGTACTATTCTTTTACAGAACTGGGACACGTCACACATTGCTGAGGAATAAAAAAAATGAAAACCCAGAAACCAAGAGGTACTGAATATATATCCTCACAGTATGTTTAGAAGAGTTGACTCATTCATTCCCTTAATGGATCTGTTCTGTGTGGACTACAGAAGAAGGTAGATGTGAACAAATGATATTTTCAACGATCCGTTAAATCAATCTCACACTTTGATCCACTTACCTGTTTGATGTACTGTGTATAATAAAAAGCATTATAAGTTCTTATTAAGTCTTTGTGTGAATCCTAAAAATGCAATTTCAGAAACATGACCTCAGGTCAGGCGTGGTGGCACAGGTTAAGCTGCCACTTTGGACCCGGCGTCTCCTATCAGAGTGCCTGGGATTGAGTCCGACCTCCACTTCCAATCCAACTTCCTGCTGCTGCATCTGGGAGGCAGCAGATGATCCCAAGTACTTGGGTTCCTGCCACCCACATGGGAGACCTGGATGGAGTTCCTGGTGCCTGGCTATGAGGAGTGAACAGTAAATGGAAGATCTCTCTCTCCCTCTCTCTCTCTCTCTCACTTGCTGTCTCCATGTGTCACTGTGCCTTTCCAATAAGCAATCTCCATCTGTGTGACTGGGAATCTTTGCTTTAAAGTAAAGAGATAATGGTTGCCATTTAATTTAAAGACATCAACTCTGGATCCCAGAAACCAAAAGGTTCAGAGGCCTGGGAGGCCTCAAAGCTTGTCCCAGATGCTCATTTGCTTATACAATTGGACATTCTATATAACAGTGTTTTTTCTATGGCAGTCAAGATTGTAAGATGTGATTCTAAAGAACCTTTAGGCTAGCGTCAGCCATGCAATGGCGAATGAGGCCCTTTCTGTAGGATGAAGAGAAACTGCAGGAACCTATGTTGCAGCCATCTGGGGTCTTGAAAGACTGAAGCTCTCACTGACCTCAGAAAGCTACTGTGAGCTGGCAAAATTACAACTTTTTGGGCTGCATTTGCTGGAGTATGCAGTGGCAAGAATATTACCTTCTTGAGCAAACAAAAAATAACCTAATTAAATGCTCAGGCCAGACCTCTGTAATGTATCCTTTATAAAGAGAAGGACAGGAAAGGAATAATCAAGCAAGTGAGGCCCTGTGCAAATTTTTTCAGATGAGATTACCGTTCTATTCTTCCCATTTAACAGAAGCCATTCAATACTCCCAGGCTGAGAGTTCTTGTCAAGGCTCCCTGGAGCAGAATCTGCACTGCTCCGTGGCACACCTGAGGCCATGTGCAGGCCCACTGGGGGAGGTGAACAGCTGCATTAGGGACCCAAGGTTCCCAGGTGCTGTCCCAGTCTAGGTGCTCACCCAGTGCGCCTTGCTCACTGGCTGCCTCATCAGATAATGCTCTCCAGAGGCACCTCTCATACACACGATCGCTAACGCTGCCAGGGACCGGGGGCAGGTGTTCTTGCCCTACATTTATAGATGTGGATACCCAGTTTGGAAGAAAGAAAATCATTTGCTCAAGATCAGGGTGGTTGGCCTGACTCCAAACCCACCTCACTGCCTGGGGTTTCAAAGAAGGCTGACTGCTCCCACCCAGGGTGTATTCTGGTTCTGGTGTTGAGTGGGTGAGGAACCAGAATTAAAAGAAAAAAAAATCTATCACACAATGGACAGTCCTCACTCAAGGAAGGCTTTCCCTGGCCCCAAGGATCACTGGGGCCATGGTGCTCTTGGCACTTATCAATGAGGGGAGAGAAACCAGCATGAGAGGCCTCAGGGGGCCTCCTCACCAAGTAATGCCCTCAATAGGACCAGGTGGCCTGGGGGCAGTAGGGGGGCTCCAGTACGGGCTCCACATGTATATACCTTAACTTTTTCTGAGTCCACAGCACACAGCTAACAAAAGGCGGACACATTTGAAAAAGACTTTATCAAACACAACGTAAAGCTAAGTAACACAGCTTCTGTCCTGGCTGCCAGCCTTGACAGCAAACGGCTCATCCATTCGGATGGCTCGAGAAACCATCCCAAGCAGCGAGGCCTAGGATGTCAACAGCTTCTGATGTGGGATAGCTTCAGGGTGACTCTCTGGGTCCCAGCTTCTCCTTGCTACCTGGCTCCCAGTATGGACTCCACAGCATCACTTGTGTCCCTGTGCCCTTTTGTTCCACTGGCAGGAGATTGGAAGCCAGAACACTGACAATGTTCTACACTTATCTGTGGTTTTCCTATAAAAGAAAAGTTACTCGTGGTCAACTGTGGTCCAAAATTATTAAACGGCAAATTCCAGGAGTAAATAATCGGTGTTAAATTGTGGGTCATGCTGAATCATGTGATGAAATACCGTGCCACCCAGCTCCACACCACCTGGAACATGAATCATCTCTTTGTCCAGACATCGACAATGCACACGCTGCCCATATATCAGTCTATTCAGTGGCCATCTCGGTTATCCAGTCAACTGGGACAGGACAGCAGTCTGTGTTCAAGACAGGGACCTTTTCCTGCATTATCTGGCTGGACCCATTGTAATCCCAGGGGTCCGTCAGAGAGAGACCGTCACAGAGATGGGACATGAGAAAGACCTTACCCCTGCAAAGGCTGTGAGGATGGAGGGAAGGGGACATAGGCAAGGACAGTAGGTAGCCTCCAGAAGCCAAAAGGACATGGAACCTGACTCTCCGCTGGAGACTCCAGAGAGGCCTGCAGCCCTACTGACACCTGGGCTTTGGTTCCCAAGACCCAGTTCAGACTTTGGACTTTCCAAAGTCTGGTGCTGTTTAAGTCATTAAATTTGGGGTAATTTTTTACAGCAGTGGTAGGAAACTGCTAATTCTCTTCTGATTCTGGCAGCTGCTCTCGTTTCAGGCCCAGTGAGTAACAGACTGCATGCTACCACATCACCAAATCTCCTTGATGCTCCCTACACCCGTACCTTTGTAGGCAGCTCTTACAAAAATAACCCCTACTCCACTGCATTTTGGAATCCAGAATCATATACCCTCGTCTTAGCACTTGAATTTTTCCAGTTAAAAGAAAATTAACCTCTCTTCATTCTGAGCTGCAAACGGAGCCAAATTTATTAAAGCTCTGGGTGCCTCTACATTTGTCAGTAATCCACCGATGCACTCACTTCTTTTAATTAACAAACAGCTCAATTTCCTATTCTGCTCTTCGTTCCCTTACCTGAAAGACCACTGAGGCAAACCTTCATATCAAGAGTCAGGATAAAATCAGTGCAAAATGTTGACATCTGCTGCATGCTTTTTCAGGATTATCACTTCCAGGAACTGCGTACAATTTATAATACTGTAGGAATAAAAGAGTTCTCTCATCCTTACCTTTGCGTGCTTGTGAAATAACTGGCCTTGCAAATTAAGAAAGGTATTTGCATCACACAATCTGTAGTCTGAAACTTCAGGAACTTTCTGGCTATATGAGCTGCCAGACTTGGTTAGAAAAATGTTATTTCAGGATAACCCAGTTAGACATTGGAAATACCAAGGAGCAAGGTCCCTAGAGCTATACATGGAAAAAGCAGCAGGACCAGCCCTGTGGCACATTTAACTATTCGGGAGAGACAGCTGGTGATCAGTGGGCAGTAGCAAGGCATGTCATGGGAATCAGGCCGGACCACAAGACGCTCGCAGTTCTAGGCCCAGCTCTGCCAGTCACTGGCTCCGAGTCCCCTGGCAAATCAATTCTCTCTATAAATCACAGCTTTAATGCATTAAGGAAAAAAATTAGATCACCACTAAAAATCACCTCAGCTTTTGTGCTCTGCGAGTCTATAAAATACTGAGTAAGGAACATGCTACAAAATGATAACAGAGTTGCATGAGGTTGATTATAATTATCCTTAGCAACATTCATGAATTCATCCATGCAGTCAACAGTTACTAATGACTTACTCTGTGGCACTACTTCAGAGTAAAATGATGATTAAGATACCTATCCCTACCCTGGAAGAGCCTACTGCTTGGGGGATGAACACACACACACACACACACACACACATACACATGTACACACATCAAACTGCTAAAGTTGCTACATCAGACATTTATATAAAGTTCAGTGGAATGCAGACTATTTTGATTTTAATGTTCCTGGAAGCAGAGGGAGCAACCATATTTGATAAAGTTTGCCTCCTAATAATTATTTACCACTAGCTGGTAAAATAAAGTTGATAGCAATTAAAATAATTATAATTTTAAAATTATACCATTATAGCCAAGATGGCTATTTTTGATGGCTGATAAGTCTTTCCTGAGAGCCCTGGCTGATCAAACTGTTAAATTAACAGTTGTACATACTAATCATATGGATGGACAGAATAACCCAACCAGAAGCACATCTCCACAAATGTCACACAATAACTTCATGCTTGCATACAGTAATGAGTTCCACCATCTATAAAAACTGCATGCTTAAAATTAAATTAATTACAGTAAATTAAACATCACTAGTTTGAGCTAAAAATGCATAATTACAACCTTAGAAGTCAGCTTTTATAAAATTTAGTCAATATTTTGTCTAAATTAAGATATAAGCTTTAAAAATTGAGGCATATAAAGTTTTTTGAAACATAATAGTAGTCTTCTAGAGTTCAACATTTTCTAAATTTAATGCATTGTCTTTAAAAATATAATCATGTGGGAGCCAGCACTGTGGCACAGTGGGCTAATGCCCTGGCCTAAAGCGCCAGCATCCCATGTGGGTGCCGGTTTGAGATCTGGCTGCTCTACTTTTGATCCAGCTCTCTGCTATGGCCTGGGAAAGCAGTAGAAGACAGCCTGAGTCCTTGGGCCTCTGTACCCGCGTGAGAGACCTGGAAGAAGCTTCTGGCTTTGGATTGGCACAGCTCCGGCCTTTGCAGCCAATTGGGGAGTGAACCAGGGGATGGAAGACCTCTCCCCCTCTCTCTGCCTATTCTCTCTCTGTATAACTCTGACTTTCAAATAAAAATAAATAAACCTTTAAAAATAAAATAAAAATAGTCATGTTACATATTTATCAAAATAATTTTTTGAAGATTTATTATTTGAAAGGCAGAGTTACAGAAAGAGAGAGGGAGAGACACACAGAGAGATCTTCCATCTGCTGGTTCACTCCCTAGATGGCTACAACAGCTGGGCCTGGGCCAGGCTGAAGCCAGGATCCTGGAACTCTATCCAGGTCTCCCGGGTGGGAGGCAGGGGCCAAAGTCCTTGGGCCATCTCCTGCTGCTTTCCCAAGTGCATTGACAGAGAGCTGAAGCTGAAATGGAGCAGCTGAGACTAGAACTGGCACTCATATGGGATGCTATCATTAGAGGTGGCAGCTTAACCTGCTGTGCCACAACAATGCCCCCTCAAACTACTTTTTTAAAGAAGAAATATGCTCATGCTTTGCATCTTAAGTCAAAAATGAAAAGACGTTCTCCATATTGAATCTTTTTTTTTTTTTTTTTTTTTTTTGACAGGCAGAGTGGACAGTGTGAGAGAGAGACAGAGAGAAAGGTCTTCCTTTGCCATTGGTTCACCCTACAATGGCCGCCACGGCCGGTGCGCTGCAGCCGGCACACCGCGCTGATCGGATGGCAGGAGCCAGGAGCCAGGTGCTTTTCCTGGTCTCCCATGGGGTGCAGGGCCCAAGCACGTGGGCCATCCTCCACTGCACTCCTGGGCCACAGCAGAGAGCTGGCCTGGAAGAGGGGCAACCGGGACAGAATCCGGCGCCCCGACTGGGACTAGAACCCGGTGTGCCGGCGCCGCTAGGCGGAGGATTAGCCTAGTGAGCCACGGCGCCGGCCCTCCATGTTGAATCTTAAAACAAGTAGCTTAAAGAATGCATCAGTTGGAAAACAGAGCACCTGAATGGGCAAAACATTCCTTCTACTCTCCACACTTGTACAGACATCAACCTTCACTGTCTTCCACACTTACTTCTTTTTTTTTTTAATATTTATTTATTTACTTATTTGATAGGCAGAGTTACTGAGAGCCAGAGAGAGAGAGAGACAGCACACACCAGAGAGAGAGAGAGGTCTTCCATCTGCTGGTTCACTCCCCAGATGGTCACAATGGCCAGAACTGTAGCGATCGGAAGCCAGGAGATAGGAGCAGCTTCCTGGTCTACCATGTGGGTGCAGGGTCCCCAGGACTTGGGCCATCTTCTACTGCTTTCCCAGGCCACAGCAGAGAGCTGGATCAAAAGTGGAGCAGCCGGGATATGAACTGGCAGGCAGCGGTCCCACCCGCCACACCACAGTGCAAGCCCCCCACCCCTACTTCTAAACCCAGCTCATAGCTGACCGCTTCTTTAAAACTTGGCCTCAGCATCCCGACTGCCAGGACTCTTCTCCAGACTCAGAACACATTCCCTGTGCTACGCGCCTGGACCAATCAACATATAAGAACTTTTTCCCACAGTTTAGCTATTCATTTGTATTCCTTTTACTAAATAGAAAATTCCAAAGAGTCTAAAATTCTTTGCCTCATGGCTGGCGCCATGGCTCACTAGGCTAATCCTCTGCCTGCGGCGCTGGCACCCCAGTTTCCCAGTCAGGGCACCAGATTCTGTCCCGGTTGCTCCTATTCCAGTTTAGCTCTCTGCTGTGGCCCGGGAGTGCAGTAGAGAATGGCCCAAGTCCTTGGGCCCTGCACCCGCATGGGAGACCAGGAGAAGCACCTGGCTCCTGGCTTCGGATCAGCACAGTGCGCCGGCCGTAGCGGCCATTTGGAGGGTGAACCAATGGAAAAGGAAGACCTTTCTCTCTGTCTCTCTCTCTCTCTCTAACTCTGCCTGACCAAAAAAAAAAAAAAAAAAAAAATTTCTTTGCCTCACAACTATTGTTTCCCTTTTGTAAACTGCTTCCAATTCACAGTGCTTTTGCCCATGTAAACCAGTTAAAAACCTCTTTGGATCATGGGTGAGTATAAAGAAATCAAGTGTCTCTAAAATAAGGTCCAGTAATGCGCTGTAGGGTCTGTAAACAACATTATTAACAGAATGACTAATTTCAGTCAAGCCATTATATAATTAAGATTATGTACCATCTGAAATAAACGTCCGAGTATGCAAAAAGAGCAAGGTCAGGCAGAAGCATTGCATGCTTGGGTTCAAGGGCAAATCAATATCCAGGTGGCCTTCAGAAGGACAAAGCAGTCTTTCTTTGTGAATGCAAGGACGAATGACAGTAACTGGGTATGCAGGTATAAATGCAGGCAAACAACCCTTTCTTTTTAAGATTTATTTTTATTTATTTGAAAAACAAAGTAAAAGAGAGGGAGAAGGAAAATATGAGTGAGAGAGACAGATCTTCCTTCTGGTTAACTCCCCAAATAGCTACAGGGGCAGGGCTGGGCCAGGTTAAAGCAAAGAACCTGAAATGTCATCCAGGTGTCCCAGGTGGGAGGCAGGGGTCCAAGTATTTGGGCCATCCTCTGCTGTTTTCCCAGTTGCATTAGCATGGAGCTGGATTAGAAGTAGAGCAGCCAGGACTTGAATGGCTGTCCATGATGGGATGCCAGTGTTGCAGGCTGTGGTTTAACCTGCCCACACAAACCTGACTCTTAACCACACTGTTTTCCATGAATTAAAGCTATATGCCATTAGAATTGGCTCATCATATCTGTATTATTCCTAGAGACAGGTCTAAATGGAAATGCCATTATCATTCAGCCCATTTGGAAGGACTCAAATCTCTTATCAATGTTGACCCCATAATTTAGCAAATGCAATGTAAATCTGTGTAAAACATAACAGCTACCAAGCATAAATATTAAAATTCACAGACCTCAGCAGAAACAATGTTGCTTCATAGTTTCATCAATACTTAACAAGTTCTGATACCCTGACCTCTTCTCTTGCCATAGATGCAATAAGAGAAGGAGTAATAGCATATTATTAAGATGTACTTTAGACTTTTTAAGTATACATCATACTATATAGTATATGAATATACTAAACCTCTGGACATACTAAACAAGACACAGTAATCAAAATATGAGTAATAACCAACCATAAACTCTATCTCAAGACAATTTAGCTACACTTTTAAAAACAACCTACTCCATCTAAACCAAATATTCTTGTTAATTTTGATGGTCCCATTTTGTATATCTGAAATAATGCTTTTCCAACAAAAAGTCAGCCCTTGTAGAAACAGAACAACCTTATGAACCTTGCATCAGAACACACCTAAGAGATCTGCATCAGATTAATAAACAATAAGGAAATAATTTATTAAGTTTCTCCTTGAATGATGAAAATTTCCCAAATTAACGCTAAATATACAATTTAGCACTTCAAGAAACATGAGTGAAAAATACCAGAAGACTATATTTACAGCCCTTGTACACATATTTCATATTTGGAACATTATTTTGAATTGCCTCCTCAATGACTGTCTTCATCAATATCCAGTGACATAAACTTTTATTTCTAGGGGTAAGCACTTGGCATAGTGGTTAGGATGCTACTTCAGACACTTATGTCCTACTCTCTTGGAGTTCCTGGTTCAAGTCCTGGCTCTACTCCCGATTCTGGCTTTCTGCTAATGCGCACCCTGAACAGCAGCAGGTTATGAATGACTCAAGTAGTTGGTTCCCAACTAAAGTAGCTGCAACCCATATGGGAGATCCAAATTGATTTCTGGGCTCCTAGCACTGGCCTGGCCCAGCCTTAGCTGTTGCAGGCATTTGAGGGAGTGAACCAGTAGATAGAAGAGCTCTCTCTCTCAAGCAAATAAAAAAGGTTTATTTCTAAATAAACTCATTATACCAGTGATTGCTTATTATATTATCTTTTTGATAGGAAAAAAAAAAACACAAAGAATTGGCATTCTGCAGAAGAAATTTAATTATATAATTTGTAGGACTGGCCCGATCAAAGGAAGTAAGAAGGGAATACTTTCTATTCTACTTCAGTGTTAAGTCATTTTCTCACAGAGGAGACAACCAGCCCCAATCCCTAAGTGGTTAAGGAAAAAACACCGAAAGACAAGTGATAAAATTAACAGATTTTGATTTCCTGTGTTTACCACAGCATTACAGACATATAAAATATTTATAAAAGACAGGGTGTATAGGAACATAATCTTTTGGATCAAGAAGTCTAAGTAAGTTTAATCAGCTTATGAAGAATTTTGAATTAGTCCCCCTTGGGATAATTTAGTTATCTGAATTTGCAAACAATAATATTTGCTACATATGAAATTAGAGATGAAGACAGGAATTAAATCTTAAATATCTGCTCTAATGACAGCACTGTCCTACAAAAACATTTGTAAACACACTCAAATGTTGCTAGGATAAAATGCTGGCTTTACAGGGCAGCCTATGAAATGCGCAGCAGTTTGGCTACTTTCTACCTTTAGGATTTTATGATCTGCTGCCTCTTAAAGGGCCATGATTCAGTCTCATCCAAATGGACGTTACTGCCCTCCCTGTGCCTAAACTCATCCCCTTCCAGGTATGCTCTGCTCACACAAGGCCCCTTCCTGCCACAAGCCTTTTCTGACCACTCCAGCCCCAGAGGACTCCAATAATACTGAGAATTTTAATTTTATAAATTAATAGATGTACGTGATAAATGTATAGCTTATATATTTGAGTATTGTCCAAAAGTTAACAGAAAATGGAATTAAAAGGTATGTTTATTTTGGTGCAAAAATCTTTAAATTCATGTTTTTTTCATAATACACATTTCCCATGAATTTTTCTTCCTAAGATTTATTTATTTTAAAGTCAAGAGTTACAGAGAGAGAAAGAGGAGAGTTTTAGAGAGAGAGAGAGAGAGAGAGAGAGATCTTCTATCCACTAGCTCACTTCCCAAATGGTGGCAACAGCTGGAGCTGGAGCCGGTCTGAAGCTAGGAGCCAGGAGCCTCCCCCAAATCTCCCACATAGGTTCAGGGGCCCATGCACTTGAGCCATCCTCCACTGCATTCCCAGGCACACTAGCAGGGAGCCTGATCACAAGTGGAGCAGGTGCCCATATGGGATGCTAGTGCTGCAGATGGTGGCTTAACTCTCTGCACCATAGTGCTGCCTCCCTCCCCCTGCTGTCCATGAATGTTTTGAAGGGGAGAGGGAGAGACAGAGACAGAGACATTGATTCTTCTAAATAGTGTCCTGGCAGTAAAGATGTTGTCTTTTTTGAGTTCTTTGAGTCACCAATGATCAGAAACAAGACCCAAAAAAACAGGATAAATAACTGCTTGGTTCTTTTCAATAACTCTCTCTCTCTCTTTTTTTTTTTTTTGGGGGGGGGGACAGGCAGAGTGCACAGTGAGAGACAGAGACAGAGAGAAAGGTCTTCCTTTACCGTTGGTTCACCCTCCAATGGCTGCTGCGGCCGGCGCATCGTGCTGATCCAAAGCCGGGAGCCAGATGCTTCTCCTGGTCTCCCATGCGGGTGCAGGGCCCAAGCACGTGGGCCATCCTCCACTGTACTCCTGGGCCACAGCAGAGAGCTGGACTGGAAGGGGGCAACCGGGACAGAATCCGGCACCCTGACCGGGACTAGAACCCAGTGAGCCGGCGCCGCAAGGCGGAGGATTAGCCTATTGAGCCGCGGTGCCGGCCTTCAGTATGTTGATATGATAGCTTTTATGACTAGGATAAAAAATGATCTTTTAAATCAAGATGATTTTGAGAGCTGAATCAGATAATGGAGAATTTTAAAATAATTTCCTTTGGGGAAAACTTAGGTGACATTGATAAACACAGTTGTTGCAAATAAGTGAGGTTAGAGGGAACAACTTGAAACCTTAGAAAAATTTTAATTTTTTTTTAAGATTCTAGCTGTTTTAGCCACCAAAGGCTAGATCTTACTACAGTCATGATCCCTTGAGATAAATTACTTGCTCTGT
Source organism: Oryctolagus cuniculus (assembly GCF_964237555.1). Classification (NCBI taxonomy): domain Eukaryota; kingdom Metazoa; phylum Chordata; class Mammalia; order Lagomorpha; family Leporidae; genus Oryctolagus; species Oryctolagus cuniculus. The sequence goes on along the minus strand of NC_091432.1, from coordinate 152,382,187 downwards.
CAAAAACTACAAACAACTCAAATGCCCGCCCACATGTGAAAAGATCACTTGTGGGATATTCCAAATGGAATACCACTAGGCAATAGTATATGAAAACTGCAGATGAACACAAGCACATATGAAAACCACCAAAACATGCTGAAAAGATTCCATTCCTATGGAACTTAGAACAAGCAAAATCAATCTGCAGTCAGAGAGCAGATTACTAGTTATGTAGGTTGGGGGACTAACTCCAATCGACACAGGAACTTTTTAGGATGATAGAAATAGTCCACATTTGGTGGTCCAGTGCATACATTTGTGGTAACACTGCACCCTGTACATTTGAAACAAGGGTGTTTTATTGAATGTAAGTTACATTCCACATAAGATTACTTTAAACAACTTTTAAAGCTTACTTATGACTCTGTCTACTAACAACTTCTATAGTGTAGGTTATACAGGATAGCTAAAGACCTAAAAATTGGTTGACAAAAGGGAGTTCAGTTTCTTTTTCCCTTCTGACACCATTCTGGTTTTTTAAGACATAGTCATCTAGGTCCCCCAGGAGACAAAGTGCCATGCTTTACCCAGAGGCTCCTCTCAAGTCATAATCACTACAACTACCAGAACAGGAGGAGCATCCCTAATCCAGAAAGCCGGAGACCTGCACTTCCTGAGCTCAAGCAGGATGCCTCAAGCAGCAAATGCCAACACCTGGCCTCGTGATGAGCTTTAACTCAGAACGGAGTTAAATAATTGGGACTATGTGAGATATAATGCAAATGTATTGTGGTTCAGCTGTAAAGTCAGCACTTAAAAATTACAGATGTACAAAATTACCTATGAAAATTCCTAAAATCATTGTCAAATTATCATCTAATTACCAGGATCTGGTTCTTGGATGCTTAAAAGTTTATAGATACTAAATGTTTCTGTATTGCAGCTATAGCTTTCCCTTCCCTGGAGCAGTAGAAGCTAAAGATTGAAAGCAACACTATGTGTAAACTGAATCTGCCATATGTCAAATGTGCACATGATACAGCTCTACTGTATAAGAAAACTCATAGTACAAACAGCTATTTCATAATGAGGAGCAGATGACAAATCACTTTTTAACATACTTCAACGCCTTTGATTCTTGACCACTGGGGTATGTGACTGGCATGGAAGAGATTCTCCTCCCTTTCACGAATGGAGACATTAAAGCTCCCCAAAATCCAAAGTCTAGAGTCATATAGCTCAAGACTCTCAGGGTTTCTGACTCCTGATTCTATATTTTTAACAGCAGACCAGCCTCCATAGAGATGCAAAGCCCCTGCACATGGCAGGGACTTAAGCAAACAAAGAAACCAACACAATACACCTGAAGGCTCAGCAAAATGGACAGTGCACTTTCCCCAGGCTATGGACCCAAGTGAAAAAATGAACAGAAAGCACAAGGCAGAGTCTGGAGGAGTGTTATTCCAGGTCATGAGATGATTCCCACAAAGGCACTTGAGGGAGGGAAGAACAAGCCAATCTGCTGTGCTGGACAGAAGAATGTATTGGAAAGCACAGCACAGTAAGGTTCTGCACACATCCCCTGAGGTTTAATCGCAAGGATGTGCAATGCTCCAGCACCGCACTTAGCTGAAGGTAGTTGAAGAACACAAACAGAACCGTGATAATGGCAGTGGGCAGATGGTTGAGGTATCTTTATCTGTTCTCACAAGCAAGGTGCAACAGCTTATTCCTACTTGGTGGCTGGGTACAAAAAGGAAATGAGCCTTATTATATTTAGCATCCTTTTTGAGGTGTGACTTTAAGGGAAATAAATCTTTACGAATTCTCTAACAAGGCTAATGGCAGAATGGCCATTTATTTTACATTTATTTACAGTGCTCCCAGCAGTCTGAAATGAAAGCCTGTGTAGGAATCCAACCACTAAGCTTCTCGTCACTTACTGTGAATAATGCAGTCAGGAGTTTGCGAGCAGGTGTTTTGTTTCAGCAGTGTTTCCTGGGACTTAAGAATAAGGAAGGGGAAGGGAGGGCTGGGGTGAAGGAGTAGGGAAAACATGTCTGAGGGAAGACAACAAAAACCATCTACAACACAGCTTCTGGGTCAGGTGGCAACAGGATTCAAGTTATCCCAAAGCAGCTCTGGGTCTGGGCATTAAGGAAATTAAGGAGATGAACACACATCTACTGCCTCTGCCTCCAGAGTCCATGACCATGGTGGTTCTCACTAATGTATCTAAAGCCTTCCCTCACTCCTTTGTACCCAGCCTAGCAGCCAGGTTGCAGCAGACCTTCAGCACCCTGGGCCCTGACTTGCTGCGCCATCTGGGAAGCAGGTAAAATGAGCCTTTCCTTGTGTTCGCACTTCCTTTCTCTAGGCACTTTTCACCTACTCTGGCCAAGGTATGAACTCCTGGGAACCTCTCAAATGAGGGGTTTCACAGGAAAATCTTATTGGACAGCAGAGGTTCATCAAAGTCAGGGAACATAGTTAGAACCCTCCACCCTGGTCCAACCACTTAGGTTCCAAGAAGGTCTTCCATCTCCTTCTATCATTCTCATTCTATTCATTTTAACCCACTAGCCTCAGATTTGCAGTTAAAGCTAGGTACCAGGAGCATCAAAACAAAGGACTGGGCATTTCAGAGTCTGAGCCTTTCTTCCTGCCCCTCAGAGCCTTGGGCTCTGGTTTCCAGCGCTCCTACTTCCATTCACGGTGACTGCATAAGCAAGCACTCATCTAGTGAAATCCTCCCCTCAGACGTGATCATGATCATGGGAGCAGGGGAGGGCAGGACTGAGGAATCACCCCTTCTCTCCAGTCTGGCCTCGTGTGAATACTGAACTCACTGAGATGCTCAAAAACCAAATTCTCTAGTTAGGCTGGAGTTCACAGCATGCAAACTACAAAGGCAGAAGAGATGACATCACCATTGCTTTAGATAACCAACTGCCCTCACACTCCTCAAACATGAGACTGGCCAGCTGGTCAACACTATCCTCAACACAGCCCCACATAAACCTCTTTAGTCAAAGGGCGGGGTTGGCACGAGGGCACACTGGGTTAAAGCCATGGCCTGCAGTGCTGGCACCCCATGTGGGCAACAGTTCAAGTCCTGGCTGCTCCACTTCCAATCCAGCTCCCTGCTAATGTAAGGAGTCAGACAGGTTAATAGGCAGTCAGGGTGGTCCCAGTGGAATTTGGAGTGTAGAATGCTTGCGTCCCCCGAAAAGATTATCTTTAACAAGAACAAAATGTCCTCCCTCCTTCCTTCAGAATCTCCAAATTTATCATGAGAACAGCAACAGAGTGGTGATTACTTCTTGAGTTTACAGTTCACTGTGAAAGGAAGTTAGGTATCCCACCCTTGTGATGCCAGATAGGATAAAGTATTGTAAGTCAGGTCTTTTGTTGGGGTTGTCCCCACATTATTGATTGACAGTTTCATCCCCAAAATTGTACTTAAAAACCCCAGTGCCATGGGGTCCTTTAGGTTTTGCCACTCTGGCTGGAGGTCTTTGACTCAAATAAATCTTGCCTTTAAACCTTTAAATCTTGCTTTTCTCTTTGCCTTGTCCACTTGGAAATTCTTCTTCCATATGAGAGACAAAGAATTGAGGTAATAATAATTTCTTTGCTGCCATTTTCCTGTAACATTTATGCACCTGGGAAAGCAGTAGAAGATGGCCCAAGTCCCTGCCCCTGCACTCAACATGGGAGACCCGGAAGAAGCTCCTGGCTCTTGGTTTCTGACAGACCCAGCTCTGGCTGTTGTAGCCATTTGGGGAGTGAATCAGCAGATGGAAAATCTTTCTCTTGTTCTCTCCCTCTCTCTGTAACTCCATCTTTCAAATAAATAAATAAATAAATATCTTTAAAAGGGGGGAGAGGGTTACATCAACCATATCACACCACATGAATATACCTTTTTTTTTTTTTTTTTTTAAATAAAATGAGGCTTAGTCACAGTAGGCCTTTCTGTCATCTATGCCCGAAGATCTTAACAGCTATTAGGCTGAGTGAGAGCCTGTGGTCACCACAGGCAGGTCCATCGACTCATCTGCTAATTACTTTATGCATTTGCTTCCTGCAAACATGATGTCTAAGGAGCTCTCAGGAATGGAGAAAAGCCTTGGAAAATGTCCACTTTCCAGATCAGAGCTAAGTCTAATGCCAAAAAAGAGATTCGGAAACTGAGCTCATAAACCAGGCACCGTTTTCCCAGCAGTTAGAAGAATTACAGACACCACCAGGTTAGAGGCAGCCCTTTCACTTCTGTCCATGCGCATGGTGGGAACCTCTCAGGAAAGCCTTGCTGGACACCAGAGGTCCACCGAAGTCAAGCAACAAAAAATCAGGACCTTCCACCCAAGTCCACCCACTCACACGTCCACACCACAATCAGAGTAATCAGTTTACTGCACCACTGCTATTTCTTAGTGAGGAAGAGAGGGGACTATTTGGCTGAAAAGAGGAAGAACATAAAGACCAGCATAAAGAGAGGCACTTGGCAGGCAGCCGTATGACCCTCTCATCACATGCATATTTTTGTCACAGTTGCAGGCTGCTAGGATGAAGACTTCATATTTCATAAAGGCGCTTTACATCTGGTTATAAATATACCACTTGCCACCCATACCTCCCAATAAACATAAGACATATCTATTAATTTATTTTTTCCATCCACTCTGAAGTGGAAAGAACACAGGCACAGGGACTCCACGATGAGGCCTTGAGAGCCCAGGCAGATGCTGGTGTCCTTCCTCCTATCCTGTCCTGTCATACTGAACAGCACTGAATGCAGAACTCTTGATCTTAAGGACAGCAGTATGACTGGCTGATCAAAAAGGTGGACTTCTCAGCACCAGCCATGCCCCAGTTTCTGAGATGTGTAGGCCAGTGGCTTAACCATTATGTTCCACAAGACAACAAACTTCCTTTCTGCAGAAGTTGTAGTGAGCAAATGGGGTAAAGCATGTAGAGTATGCAGCACACTGTCTGTTCAGTAAGAGAGATCTATTGTAACTGTTTTGCTGCTGCTGCTGCTGCTGCTGCTGCTGTAACTCAAAAACAAGGACACACAAACACACATCCCTTCCAAAATCGCCCTAAACCCATTGTTTTCAGCCAATGTTTCTGAAGGGCTTTGCTTACTAGGTGCCAAGCATTAGGCTAAGCACGGGACATTAATTCTCATTTGATTCTGATCCTAGCTGAGCCTCCCAATTCCCCTATAAGGTAATTACTATTAGTATTCGTATTTTACAGAGCGACAAAGCAGGACTTCAGTCATAAATCAGTGAGCTGGCTTCCACTGTGGTCTCGGGGAGAGCAATTAAAAACCATGGCAAGCTGTAGAAGTGCGAGCTCTCTGCAACGGCCACCCCCTCAACTTGACTTTCATTACCTCTGAACCACAAAACAGAACCGTAAAAGGCCAAAATCCTCCACATGAGGAAGAATCAATTAAAATGGATTTTCACATCTATTACATCGTAAATTAAGTGTAATAAATCCTTTGAACAAGATTGGTTTTCAACATACTAGCCAAGAAACTCACACTTGGAAGCACTTGAGATTAACTACTTTCAGTACTGACACTCCCAAGAATGATTGCAAAGTTCTGTGAATGAATGGGTAACTGTGATGACTCAGTAACATATTTCTATACCAAATAATGCTTCTAATGCTTTTCTTGCAGACCAACTCTCTCTGAAGAATATTCAAATATTCTGGATTCTCATACAACTTGCTTATACTCCCTTTTCCAGGTAACACAGTCTTGACAATTACTCCTCAATATCTAATGGATATTTGTGGACAACGGTGAAGATATTTTAAAAATTACACATAATGCCTTTATTAATTAAAAAACATATTCTCCAGGAGAGGTATTTGTCACAATGGCTAAAATGCTACTTAGGACACCCACACTCCCTATCAGAGTGGCTGGGCTTCAGCCAGGCTCTGTTGCCAGTTCCCGTTTCTTAGTAATGCGACCCTGGAGGCCACAGTGACGGCTCAAGTATGTGGGTCCCTGCCACGCACACAGATCAAGATTAACTTCTGGGGACCTGGCTTCTGTGTGACAGTTGTATAGTGTATCAGCAGATAGAAGATATCTGTTGCTATCTACCTTTAAAATACAATTTTCAAAATGCATATGTACATACATACATACCTACAATCTTGCAAAATAGCCTCCTGAGGGGAAGCTATGACAGAATGAGAGTCAGCAGAAAAATTTAGGTTGTGGCTTCAAACAAATCAGATAAGAGTGAAAAATCTCAATCACCTAAACAGATCCCCAAAGCTCCACTATGTGGCTGGGTGGAAAACTCCCATTCAGTGGTATTCTACATTTGGTCTTCATGGCCTGTGAGTGACATTTTCCTTCCAGGAAAACAAAAAGTGTAGCAACTGGTTTGGTGTCCATGTGTGCTGCATAGCACATGAGAGAACAGAAAATCAGGGACTGCTTCAAGAGAGGGTGGCAGAAAATTATCTCCTAAGAAATGGCATTCAGAAATGTATTCATCAATTAGTCCTTGATCAACTAGTCCGTGAAGCACAGTGGCCCTGGAAGGGACCTAGAGCAGAGCGAGAGGGAGAGCGTGGAGCATGCAGCTTTGTGGACCGGACAATGAACCTGCTCCCAGCAACTCAGGGAAGTTCACAACCGAAGCTCAAGTCCCCAAACTCCCACAGTCTCCATTACTTCCTCTGTAAAACAGAACAGAATTCAGAAAGAAGTCTTAACTGATCCTGGACTATCTGTGTCATTCCACTAAATTCCAAATGGAACTGCTTACACTTTTTCTCACATAGTTCAGATGACTGCCAATAAGGCCAGATATTTCACTGAATTGTATCTGAGAAAGCCTACTTCATTAATTTTACATGGTACCCCACACTTCAGCCATGAGTAAATGTGAACTGACATATTCATCATGGAGGGTGTTTGTTCCTTTTAGGATGAATTAATGACCCCTGCTGATGCAGGAGGCACAGGACCCCGGGTTTGTACCTAAAGAAAGTACTTTAGTGGATCATGAGAAAGTTGGGAACTAGGGTCAACTACACTCTTTGTGCTTATGGGTGTGCAAAAACAGCTAAAAAAAACCAGGAAAGTCACATTAAAATACTGGATCATGGCACATCCCAGCTTATGGCCTTGCTCCTGGCTTTTTCCTGTCAAGGTTATCTTAGGTCATCAGCATGCTTCCTCCTATCCTTCTGGAAGTTTTCACCCAAATGCTAGCATCTCAGTGAGACTAACATCCGACCTCACTCTGTACAACATGTCCCATCCCCTCTACAGCATGATCTACTATGTTCCCATAAATGCATCTAACATGGGATATAATTTATTATTTATTTTTAATTATTTTACATTTGTTTCAAATCAGAGACTGAGACAGACATAGAGATATTCCATCCATTAGTTCATTCCCAAAAAGCCTGTAAAAGCCAAGGCTGGGCAGGCCAAAGCTAGGACCCAGGAACCCAATCCAGGTCTCCCATGTGGGTGGCAGGGACCCAAGCCTTGAGCCATATGACTGCCACTGTGATATGAGGTGTGGGTTTTCCAAGGAGCATCTTAAATATGCACCAGACACCTGCCCTAATTACTGTGCTTGTTTATTTTCTTTGCAGCGCCCACCCCTGCCATACACACACACACAAACCCCTACAGAGATACTGACTGCAATGTCAACTTCACAAGGCAGGAGGCTGCTGCCTGGTTTGTTCACTAAAATATTCCAAGCACCCAGACTACTCTACTGCCTGGCACATAGCAGGAGTTCAAAAGTGCTTTTGCAAATAAATAGCTGGTGTCCCTCTGGCTGGTTGCTTTTAGCAGATGCAACAGCTGGTTAACCAGCCCTGTCATAGCTTGTGTTCTGCCCAACATGCTCTTACCACCTTCTTAGGGACAACAAAGATGTACAGAGGATTCATACTCTGAGAACTGCTGCTGAATCAATCACCAAGAATTACTTTACATGTGTTATGAGTTTACTGTCATGTCTTAACCCGTAGTTTTATAAAAAACAGACGCTGCTGAGACATGAATTGATTTGAGGTTCTTTCCTCTTTCCCCAAATGTAGGAAAAATGATACACAAAATGGGAGAGGAGCATTGCTCTTCCAGATCTTGTATTTACATGGTCTAAATTGAACCCAGAAGCCTAGAAAAACAAGCCATCCTTGAGGGTAGTCTGGCAAAAGCTTTGACCCAGCAAACAACACTTCTAGGAATTTATTTAAAATATCTAAAGATTATAATCTAGCACATGTAAAAGGTTTTCAAGAATTTCACTGCTTACAGCACCCTGGGCTGATAACCAAGATACTTACAGTCACGAGACAGGAAAGTGCAGAGCTACCCACTAGGGCGAACATATCCACAATGAGGTTTGCAAAAACATATGCTGAGATTCAAGCTTGGTGAGAGAGGGAGTGAGCTAGCTAGAATAAGTGCATGGGACAGCATGTGCAAACACAGGGTGGGGAAAAAAAAGACTAGAAGGATATTATTTCAGAGATAGTCATAATAAACCTACCAGGAACAAATACTTAATGGAAATTATTTTCATCTTTTTCCCTTGTTTGCATTTTCTAAATTCTTTTTGTAATAAAAACTACTTTCAAAATGCCCTTGTGCAGATAAGATCCATAGGAAAATGAAACTGATTCAGAGGGAAACTGAGCCCTTATTAACGACTTCTATAGCCATAAGTCAACTGCTGTTCACCACACACATACAAAGACATGTTTAACAGCACCATTCTGAGAAAAAGAAAAAAAGAATATTCTTGAAATCCAAATGCACCCACTGCAGTTCACAATGTGTTAACCCAATAAAGCATTTCACAAGACAACAGACGTGATTGCTAAAATTAAGATGTTTAAGTGACTGGGAAGACAAAGTAGCTGGAAATCTAAGTGTGGACATGTTTTTCCCATCTGAATTATATCAGTCAGCTTAAACGCAATCCATGTCCCCTACTACCCACCTCTCTCTGACACCGTCTTTCCCCTGACTCCCCACAGGATGTCCCCAACTAGCCCAGCCTCCCTGGCAGCCTGGGAAACAGAAGCCTTGTCATGAGGACACCGTGAGTCTCAGGAGGACTTCAGCCTCATCCAAAGCATCCAGATACCTCATTCACCTGAATTCTCACTGCCCAGTACAAAGGAAGAAATGAAGAATCATGGGAGAGTGCATTTCTAGAGAGGCTGAGAAACACTGGTTGCTTCTCACAGAAAGAAAAGGCTGGTTCTTTTCAAGGTCTGTTTTTTAATATCCCTGCTTCTGCTCTGCACCCCTGGACCCTTGCTGACCATGGAATAGGGTATGAACCAACTCACACTGTTCCATGTGATCACATCCCATCTCTGCCTCCTCCACTCACTCCAACCCCTAACTGTCCAGCTCCTGCTCCCACCCACTCTACACCAAAGTAGTTACAGAAGCGATCTGTAAATTAAATCAACCTGTTATTCTTTAAATGAATGAAGATGTTATTATTCAAGGCAGAATCTGAGTCCTTGATAATACAAGAAGCAGAAACTACCAACTTTGTTGAAAACTGCCGTAGTCTCTCAACTTCTTTGGTCTAACAATATGGTCTCAAGACCATATTGCCTAGCTGCAGACAAAATCTCTGAAGAGGGAGCAGACTTTTAATTTAGAGAACCTATATGCGGCATCATGGTGTCTGGGTTCCATGCCTGGCTCTAGCTCCTCACCCCAGCTTCCTGCTAATGCAGACTCTGGAAGGCAGTGATGATGGCTCCAGTAACCAAGCTCCTGTCACACATGGGAGACCTGGATGAGTTACCAGGTCCTGGTTTCAGCCCCAACCCAGCGTGACTGCAATCACTAAGGGAGTTGAACCAGCAGATGGGGGCGTGTGCACACTCTTGTGTATGCTCTTTCTCACTCTCTCACACACACACACACACACACACACACACTTTACCTCTCTCTTGAATAAATTAATTTTTCTTTAATAATAAAAAATCATCTCTGGATATGTGGTTGCCCTAGGAGAAAAAGCACATGATGAGACAACTATCAACAATAGCCAGGCAACAGAAGAACATGCTCAGAACAAATAATGTTTGTGTAGCTTCCGAAACACTCCTAGGGTTAGAACCCAAAAAAAGACGAAAAAGATGCCCTGCGCTATGTTGTGTGGGTGATTCCTCCAGCACTTGCTTCTGGAAGCCCCCGTGGGGGCTGTGAAGCCGCCTGCCTTTGAGACTGCCATGTACCTACCAGATGTCTCTCATCAGTCTGCTGGCCATTCTGCTCAACTTCTCTGTTCTACTGTGTTTCAGAGGAAGAGAAAAGGCAAATGATTAGGAAACCAAAGATGGGCTTATTTCAAGAGGAGAAACATTTCAAAGCATTAAAGAAAACAATGAACCAAGCAAGCTGAAACAAAAACAAAACTTTCCATAATGGTGAATAAAGAGCTAGGAATCTTGTTCTTCCTGGCTGCAAAGACCCAGATGCCTGGAGAGTCTTTTCCGTCCCATCCAGCAAACAGAAGCTAACCGCCAGCCTACACCTCCTACCATCAGATGGTGGATGTGTTCAAGGAGACTCACCCCTTCCTAAGCAGGACAGGCTGTGGGTTTGCTCTTGTGGGATGCTTGGCATTTCAGTGTAACCCCTCCACCCCAGTCTAAATTTTTGTCGGCATCCCCTGGTCTCCCTGTTTACCATAGCACTGCCACTGCCCCCAAGGGCACAGAGAGTTAAGAAACCAGTTGGAAATCAGCGATCTTTAGCAGAGGTCAGAGTCTGCAGAGGGATGTGGTGAGGAAAAGATTCCTGAGAAAGCAAGCCAGGGACCTGCCTTGTAACACCGGCCACAATTTAAGCTCTATCTTTGTTTCTGCTTTCCTTAAGGGCAAAAGATAACAGTTCATGGGTGGCTATTTGGCACTGCCATTAGGACAACTCTTGGTGCATGTGCACCCCATGCTAGAGTACCTGGGTTTGAGTACTGACTCTGTTGTGGATTCCAGTTTCCTGCTAATGCACATCCTGGTAGGCATCAGATTAATAGCTCAAATAATTGAATCCCTGCCACCCTCATAAGAGACCTGGATGACATTCTAGGCTCCTGGCTTTGGCCTGGCCCAGCCTTGGCTGTTGCAGTCATTTGTGGAGTAAACCAGTGGAAAATCTCCAAGTCTCTCTCTCTCCCTATCTTTCTCTCTCTCTTTCTATGTATATGTGTGTCTGCATTTCAAATAAAAATAAATAAGTGAATAAATAAATAAATGATGTTTAATCAAGATTGCAGTTCATTTCTGTTCTCTAGGCTGTGAAACAGGAAAAATCAAATCAGCTGCTTCCAGGAAGGGGGAAACTTTTTGAAATGGGAGGAATTCAATAAACTCTCAGTCACGATTTCCTACTGTTGGATCACCTCTTGAGGACTTGCACTTTAATAGCACACCAAGCAAAGCTTGTTTGGGAGTAGTGGCAGGTGTTTTAAAATTAGGGCTTTTGATGACAAAAGTGGTGTGTTAGGTCCAACAGTGAAAGATAAAAGCAACGTTTTCAAAACCCCAGTTTTTACTATTTGGCCCTTTAATTATCCACATATCTTGCAGCTAGTCACAGGGCTTAGAGAAGCGAGTTTCTGTTTGCTAGTGCAGTGGCCTTCAAACTTGAGCCTGCAACACAATCACCGGCAGGGCTCCTTAAAACAGACTCCTGAGCCCCACGACCCAGTGGTCCTGACTCAGTGGGATGTGAGTTAGGGCCCAGGAACTGGCATTTCTAACAAGTTCCCGGTGCTGCTATGCCGCTTAGTGCTGGCAGCATTACTCAGAAGCACCACTCTAAGGTGATTTTAAAATGCTGGGTCCATCTAACTTACGCATACGCTGTCCCCGTGTTCCCTAAGTGGTTCAGACATGCATCCGGTGAACACTCCCATTCCCTAACACCAGGCCAAAGGGCAATGCTACCCAGCACAGCTGTCTTGCACGCAGCCTCTGATCCAGAAGCAGCTGCAAACCAGGACCCTGTGACACCAAGCAATACGAGAGAGCTTTATCACAGGCCAGTTCTGATTCAAATCTTCCCCTGCCATCTACCAACAATCCCCAAATCTGAGGCTACTGTCTCAGGAGAGATGGAAAAGAAAAGCCCCTTTCCAATTCTTCTAAAGTCGCTCATGATTATGGACAGCTTCCAATGCCATAAAACAGTATTTCTTTCTATTTTTTTTAAGTGAGAATGAGAAAAATTAGGGTGGGGGCAGCAGATGTTTTGTGTAGTGGTTAAGATGCCACTTAGGGGGCTGGCGCTGTGGCTCACTTGTTAATCTTCCACCTGCGGCGCCAGCATCCCATATGGGCGCGGGGTTCTAGTCCCAGTTGCTCCTCTTCCAGTCCAGCTCTCTGCTGTGGTCCAGGAGGGCAGTGGAGGATGGCCTAGGTGCTTGGGCTCCTGCACCCGCATGGGAGACCAGGAAGAAGCACCTGGCTCCTGGCTTCGGATCGGCGTAGCTCCGGCCGTAGTGGCCATTTGGGGAGTGAACCAATGGAAGGAAGACCTTTCTCTCTGTCTCTCTCTCCCACTATCTATATCTCTACCTGTCAAAAAAAAAAAAAAAAAAAAAAAGCCACTTAGGACACCAGCAACCCCTCTCACAGTGCCTGGGTTCAATTTCCAACTCAGTTCCTGTTCCAGCATCTGCTAATGAACACCCTAGGAGGCACCAGGTGATGTCTCAGAGAGCTGGGTCCCTGCCACCCATGTGGGAGACTTGGATTCAGTTTCTGGCTTCCGGCTTCAGCCTGGCCCAGCTATCACTGGCATTTGGGGGGTGAACCAGTGGTTCCGAGATCTCCCTCTCTCTTTCAAATAAATAAAACACATTAAAAAATACAAAATTAGGAAGAGACAAAAAACAGAAAGAACAAAAAAATCATCCTTATAATGTCTTTTGTAAAAACTAGATTCAGGAGCTGGCACTGTGGCGTAATGGGTAAAGCGCCGCCCGCAGTGCTGGCATCCCATATGGGGGCCAGTTTGAGTCCCGGCTGCACCACTTTTGATACTTCTCTCTGCTGTGGCCTGGAAAGCAGTCCTTGAGCCCCTGCACCCTCATGGGAGACCAGGAAGAAGCTCCTGGCTCCTGGCTCCTGGCTTTGGATCTGCACAGCTCCAGCCTTTGCAGCCATCTGGGGAGTGAACCAGCAGATGGAAGACCTCTGTCTCTCTCTGTCTTTGCCTCACTGTTAACTCTGCCTTTCAAATAAATAAATACATCTTAAAAAAAAAAAAACTAGCTTCAAATTAAATAAATGCTGACATTTAAAGAACATATAAATCTTTCCCTTAAGGTTCAAACATGTAATATAATGCAGTGACCTATTAAAATGTTCTAATATAATATAATATATCCCTAAGCATTTAAAAGAAAAGCCATTTTTTACTTATAAAATTAAATAAGTCTGGGGAAATTCATCAGAAAATATTTACACAACTTTATTAACCTGAATGCTTTAGTGACTACGGCCTTTGGAAGAAGGTGTCTCAGTGGTTAATCTCCAGTGTTCCAACAACTTCTCCCAGAAAGTGGGAGCACACGGCATTGGTATGCTCTGAAAGAGTGCTTCAGAGGTTCTCAGAATGAATGAGTTTTGAATCCTTTTTAAAAAACAATTTCTGTTGGCATAAAACAAGAGGAGCTGGCTAGCAGGAAAGATGTTGGTTGGTAGGACATGCATTTCTACCATCTGGTAAAAGCGAATTCACAAGACAAATGAAGGAGGGATGTAATGGAAAATAAAGTTTGTTGTGAACTCAATGTCATGGGTAGCTATACAACTGTAACCACAAAGAAAATGTTATCAAGAAGCTTCTAGCCTGTGAGTCTTTCATCTGCTGACTGGAGCTATGGATAAAGCTCAGCACTGTGCCATCTGAAAGAATAAAACAGAGCCACAGGTACTCAGGAAAGCTGACGAGGGCTTCTCATTTGGGAAACAGCTTTGAGTTTGCTTTGACTGATGAGCAAACAAATAAGGAAATTATGATTTCTGAATACTGGCAGATACACTCAATGTCACCACAAACTGAAGATACATTTTAAGGTAAAGATTTTACAGCAAATTCAACTACAGTTTCATGCTATAATTTTAAACTAAAATGGACTTAGGACATTGTCTTTATTTATCAAAGAAAATTAGTTTTTAAGGCATACTCAGAGTATTAGGCTTGAAATGAATCTTCAGATTAATCCTTGCTTTATTCCCTAATATTCTATTTGTCCCAAAGACAAGAAAAGTTTTGTTCCTATGGACACAGGTAGGGAATACCAGCTACATTGGGCCATTTTGCTATCAGCAAAGACTGCATTACTAGCCTACCAGTATCAGTTCCACCTAAAGTTTCAGAGAATAGTAATATCATATCTTCTTAGTTAAAAGGAATGTTCATATTACTATTCTTTATATTATATACCTAACAACTACATCACTATAGAATATAATGCTGTTACTAAGTATTAATACATAATTACTAATATCATAAATAATATACATTATATATAATTTACATAAGGTATTCTAAATATATACTCATACATATGAACGCATACACTATTCTCTGGGGCGCCTGTTGTACTTTTACTGAATTTTATCATTTCATCTCTACCCTTTCAATAGCATTTAACTAAAGACTTAATATGAGCCAAGTATTAGCTCATGTAAAAATTCAGTCTCTTAGCAATTATTCTTGGTTCTCAAAAGCATGATCCCAGTATCTCTGTGGATTACTGGGACACTTGTGGGTGACCCTGGAGGCGCAATTACTTTCACACTAAAACCCTTCATGCCTTGACTGTCCACATTCTCAGGACTATGTAGTGAGCTTTCCTGGAGGCTGTATGGCATGTGACGATGCCATCATTTTTAAAAATTGTATTAATATAAAGAGAACAGATTTCATAGGTACAATTCTAAGATGACAACCATAATTCCCTCCCTCAATCTCTCTCATTCCTTGCTTTCTTTTTTAAATTTTTGCATAAGCATAATTTCAATCCATTCTGTAATCATAGGCTTAATGTTCCACTAACCATAATACTCAACAAGTAGAAGCAGCAAGACCACACTTCCACAGAAGAATAAACAAGGGCTAAGAACAACAATCAAATCACAAGATGTTTCATTCCTTTTTTTTTTTTTTTTTTTTTGACAGGCAGAGTGGACAGTGAGAGAGAGAGACAGAGAGAAAGGTCTTCCTTTTGCCGTTGGTTCACCCTCCAATGGCCGCCGCGGCCTGCGCGCTGCGGCCGGCGCACCGCGCTGATCCGATGGCAGGAGCCAGGAGCCAGGTGCTTTTCCTGGTCTCCCATGGGGTGCAGGGCCCAAGCACCTGGGCCATCCTCCACTGCACTCCCTGGCCACAGCAGAGGGCTGGCCTGGAAGAGGGGCAACCGGGACAGAATCCGGCGCCCCGACCGGGACTAGAACCCGGTGTGCCGGCGCCGCTAGGCGGAGGATTAGCCTAGTGAGCCGCGGCGCCGGCCAAGATGTTTCATTCCTATACATCTTTTGTGCTCTATCTGATGGCTCACAGAAACATCTGCTTGTTTCGACACAGACTGCATTTCAATTTCTAAAAAGGTGAACACTTACAGACATCGGCCATAAGAACAAAAGCTCATGGTGGGGTTCACAAGAATTTTCAGAATATGAATGGCTGAGAATCCTCATTCTGCATTGCTGGCAATTAATTCTTCCTGCAACTACACAGATTTTAGAATACTAATTCCAGGGTGACTCCTGGAACTCTGAGCCATCCAAGTTAGGGTTCCCAGAGAAAACACCTAATCAAGAAAGTACAGCAAGCACAGCTCTGCTAAACACCTGCACTGGGTGGGTGCAGTGAACGAGGCAGCAGGAAAGCAGATGACTATAACAGTGAACACCTTTTAAAAGTCTATGTAATATCACCAACCTCTAGTACACAAATCTGTATCATTGAAAGCTGAAAAATACTTGGGTGGCCTATTTTGTGGTGGGGTTCTACTGGTCTTTAAAAAAAGAAAAGGACTCTGCATTTAGAAAAATCAGTATTAGCTCTTCATTCTGCACACAGGACACTGCTTGGACACTGTTACTTTTTGGAAAAGAGTATTTGGCTAGGATTACAAGAAAAATGAAGAAACGATCGCTCCAATAAATCACAGCCTGAGTGGGAGCCCTAACCACCAGCTCAGCAAAGTCCCTTACGTGTCTAATGCATCCAAGCTCTAATACCATACAAATAAGATGGGGTGATACAAATAAGAGATTTCATTTTCAGCATGACGTGTAGAATCAAATCAGAGAACCAGAAAAAAATTACATTCTGCCATAAGTCCAAAGCCCACCCATTAACATTCTACATCCTTTATTCCAGAATTTCCTTCAAAGTGCCACATGTCATCTTTTAAATTTACCTGAAGCAACTTTTAATTCCTTCCACTTCACTTAGTCAAGACATAGCTACTGAACATTTAAAAAAAAAATCCTTATCCTAATTCTAAAAAGGATGTTTATTTACTTTTTATTTCTTTTCTAGCATTGTGCTTTTGTCTGTAATTGTGGTATTCCAGGCATTTTCAGAATATTCCCAAAGACGCATCCTACCCCAGTGCTTCCTGACAGCGCTGACCCTCGCACGTCCCATGGGAAGCTGCAAATTCATTTCTGATTTGCTGTCTGTGGTACACACTTGATACTAGGCAGAACTGGTTTTCGTTTTTTTCTCTTCTCATTATTTTCATAGTCCCTAACAAGTTCTGCTTGCTGTATTGAATGGTTTGCTTATCTATGCCAAATCATTGTTTATATCTAACTCAATGAACTACCATCTTAGTATCTATTGTTTTGTTATTTTCTCCTCAAATCTTAAGTAGTCACAGCCTCAGAATTTTAGTGAATTGTCATTTCATCCTGTTTTGAAACTTTTCTCTTGCTCTTTAGAATCAGTTTCCAGTTATAATTTTCTCTCAAAGTCAATTTGTATTAATTTTATATTTAGAAATGTTTTAATATACCAAATCATATACATTGAACTGAAACAAGCAAAATTAGTTGTGCCTTTTACCTATTTGCTTATAAAATACATAAAAAACAAATACTCCAAACTGACATGGGTTGGTTTGTTTATAGGCTTTATACTTCATTCTTTGGTTTTTGATTAAAATTTTTATTTAAAATGTTTAAATTTTAAAATAATTTATCTTAATTATATATATCATAATTCTTTTTAAATCTGTTCCCAATGTCATTTGTACATATGAAATGTTACTCATTTTTTTTTTTTTTCTATCTTACTAGAACAGCAGAGAGAGAGGGATTGATTGACTGACTGACTGACTGACTGATCTTCCATCTGCTAGTTCACTCTCCACATGCCTGCAATAGTCAGGGCTGGGCCAGGTGGAAGGCCGGAGCCTGGAATTCAATCTAGGTCTCCCAAATACCTGAGCCATCACTGTCAACTTTCCAGATTGCCCAGTAGTAGGAAATGGGATGGAAAGCTAAGGAGCTGGAACCCAAAGCAGGTACTGCCATACAGAGGGGTGGGCATATCAAGTGGGGACAGTGGTCTAATCAACCACCCGCCCCAGTTTGCATCTATGTTTATCTTAGTTATCTGGGTAGACACAATACTATACTCCTCTAGAATCCTCCACAGTCCCACTATCAGTTCCACATGAAACATGAGATTTTGACAAGACACTTCATCATTTAATTCAAATCACCCAACATTACTCAAACTATTGCCTGAAGAAGCTTAAGTACCAGTCTTTTCCTCAATGTTTTTACTTCACCCTGAAAAACCGAGGGAATAGAGAAATAGGAGAATTAGAAACGTGTCATAAAACAGCACTGTTCTAGTAATAAATCTCTACCAAATATACAGTAAGGAGGCATGCTTATGAGTCTCATTCTGTTTTCAGGAGAGCGGGTGTCTTTCTGCAAGTTCACTTGCCCAGAGAGGGCTCAGATGGGAACATTTCATTCAAATCATAGTATAAGAAGGGAATGCTTTTGATCTCCGTAACTTCTTCTCACTCTGTTCGTCACTGCTTCAGAGCTTCTTTAACTTTGTAATTCCTTAACATAACATTCAAAGGCAAAATGTACAGAGGTCAGCATTTCAATAAAAATGAATAGGTTTAGTTTTCCTGATTTTGATTTCTGTTGTAATCACTCTGCCATTTATCATCATACATATTTTCAACTTGCCTTTTCTCACTGGCCAACCCCATCACACTTTCCTCTCTCTCTCTTTTGCAGCAGCAGCAGCTATTATCTTTTTTTCTGCAAGTTTAAATTGTTTCTGTATATTTCTGCTAGATTCTTTCCCTTATGTAAAAGAAATAGGCTTCTGGAGAGAGGAAGGGGAAGTAGGAGATAGACAAATGTTACTTGAATTTTAAATCTTAAATTTACAGTAATTTACTTACTTGGCCACAACACTCATTTCTGGCAGGTAATTCAGTGTTTCTGTTCATCTGGCAATGCTCAAGACACACTGTCATTCCTCTCTCCATATATGAATGCATTATACAAAAGGCACCTGTGTGCCTTCATCAGCACTCTAGCTTCAGGGTGTGGAGGCCTACCAAATACAGCCACATATAGAATAAAGGGCTGTCCTCATTCACCTTTGCTTGCCCTGTTAAATATGTAAGGTCAGAGCTTTGAAAAGAATACTTTTCTTATACCAATAATGCAGATCATACATGCACTGCTGTTCACTCTTCCAGTGTGATTTGGTTATAAAATTCCCTTCCTTTTGTTGCTATTATTTTTTTCTCCATCAAGCCACTTTAAGATTCTGAGCAACTGATCCTTGTGGACAAATCCCTTTGAACTAGAGCTTTGAAGCCAGGTCACTGCCCCAGGCATGAAATAAGATGAGAACTAAGCCTTTAATTACTAATTTCTCCAAATCCCACCTGTTTTCAGGAGCCAAGATTCAGAGCTGGTGTTGTGGCACAGTGGGTTAAGCCACTGCCTGTGACAGTGGCATCCCACACAGACACCAGTTCAAGTCATGCCTGCTCTACTTCCAATTCAGCTCCCTGCTAATGCACCTGGGATGGCCCAAGTGCTTGAACCCCAGCATCCAAGTGGGAGACATGGAAGAGGTTCCTGGCTCCTGGCTTCGGATCAGCCCCGCACTGGCAATTACAGCCATTTAGGAATACCAGCAGATGGAAAAACTCTTTCTTTGTCTTTCCTCCTATCTCTGCCTTTCAAATAAAATAAATAAACTTAAAAAAAAAAAAAAAGCCAAGATTCTGGACACAGAAAGTCTCCCTTTTTCTGTTCTCTAACACATATCGAGCACTGAACTATGTTATTTAGAAATGCACTGGACTCAATTTCACTCGTCCTTCCTTGGCATCTAGGGATTCTTTTTCTTTCTTTTATATTTATTTGAGTTATTTATTTGAGTTTATTTATATTTATTTGAGTTAGACAGTGAGAGAGAGAGAGAGAGGCCTTCCTTCCGCTGGTTCACTCCCCAAATGGCCGCTATGGCCGGAGCTACACCAATCTGAAGCCAGGAGCCAGGTGCCTCCTCCTGGTCTCCCATGCGGGTACAGGGGCCCAAGCACCTGGGCCATCCTCCACTGCCCTCCCGGGCCACAGCAGAGAGCTGGACTGGAAGAGGAACAATTGGGACTAGAACCCGGCGCCCATATGGGATGTCGGCACCTCAGGCGGAGGATTAATCAAGTGAGCCAAGGTGCCGGCTCTAGGGATTCTTAAATACAGTCTTGTAAATGGATTTTAAGTCCACTGAGCTTTCTATAATGTTACCTGTCACACTGGAGGCCTCTGTCCGGACCCACAGTCAGGCCTTCTAACCCTATGGTCAGTTCCATCCTCTTCTCTCTCCCCACTCTCCTACAGCACCTTCCACCGTGCCATGTACCACGGAAACATATTAAGTAGGCTCACAGCTTGTCCCATGCCTATTACAATGGACCATCAAATCCAAGAGAATCAGAAGCAAATCATCTTGAATTTCCCACAGGTTTAACGCTGGTTTCTACCACACCCATGATAGTTTCTTCTTGGTCAATGTCCATCTTCATGAACAGAGTTCAGAGTGATATGATGTTCCCTCTTATAAGAGCAAATCTCACAGTCACAGTGCATTCAGAGATGGGAAGTCTCTTGGCATTGTAAAGAGTGCTCTTTTGGCCGGCGCCGCGGCTCACTAGGCTAATCCTCCGCCTAGCGGCGCCGGCACACCGGGTTCTAGTCCCAGTCGGGGCGCCGGATTCTGTCCCGGTTGCCCCTCTTCCAGGCCAGCTCTCTGCTGTGGCCAGGGAGTGCAGTGGAGGATGGCCCAGGTGCTTGGGCCCTGCACCCCATGGGAGACCAGGAAAAGCACCTGGCTCCTGGCTCCTGCCATCGGATCAGCGCGGTGCGCCGGCCGCAGCGCGCCGGCCGCGGCGGCCATTGGAGGGTGAACCAACGGCAAAGGAAGACCTTTCTCTCTGTCTCTTTCTCTCACTGTCCACTCTGCCTGTCAAAAAAAAAAAGAAAAAAAAAAAGAGTGCTCTTTTACCCACAGTCCTGAGCAATGTTTTATTAAAAGCCAAGGCTGAAGAGTATTATTCAATATCAATGTGACCAGTGTTGTATTCTGTGGCACTACTGATGTAGAAATCAAACATATGCTACTTATTTTTACTTGGATAAGCTTAATTTATGAGACATGGATAAGAATCTGTGCGGAGATTAAAACAATGAACAATCCCTTTTGAAAACCAGTTAAGAATACAGATTTGAAAAAGAAAGAAAATTTGTGGTCATGTTTTGTAAAGGAAAAACTCCTCAAAGTTGTACTTAACCTCTTGAATAGAAGTAAAATAATGGAAAAATGGATAGAATGCATTCCTATTTGAAATGCAGCCTGCAAGAGAACTCCATTTTACTCTTCCATCTGACTCCTATTTATCTGAGGGTAAACTGCCCATTCTATGTATCATCTACCAGGCTTGGGCACCTCTATCTGCTCCAGCTGGGTTAGGAGATGAAGAAATGAACCGGTGGGTCACCCAAGTACTCACACTATGGGTTATAGTCCATCGGGCAACTTAAGAAGAATTCAAGGAAATCGGGTCCTTGCAACTGAGCCATTTGACTACAACGTTAGCACCCATCAGAGGTGAAGTCAGAGGCCCAGTCTCCTCTGTCACCTTCCTCTTTCCACTCTGACCTCTGCACGATGTACTGAACTCTGGGAACACTAGATACGTCTTCATAAAACCTGCTATAAACAAGGCACTGTGTGAAGGCTTTACCACTCTACTCCCTACAACGGCCTTGAAAAGGTGACGTTATGTGCCCACGAGCTTAGAGCAATGACCTACTGTGGCAGAGAAGTAACAAAGCTAGCATTTCACTCTGTGTATGACTAGTTGCAAAGCACTTGTCCTTTCCAGAATGGCACGCCATTCCTGCGCCTTCTCTCTGCTAACTGCTCCAGATAAGAGTATTACTATACTCTTAAAATGCAGTCAGATTTTAAAAGGTTACATTAAAAAAAATAGTAAGAAGTGATATTGCATGGGACAATTTGGAATGCATATGGTTATTTGTGATAAGATGGTAAACAAATGGCAACTACCTCCATTGATCACATAAGCATTACTTTCCTGAGATGTTTGTTCACTTATCTAAAACACTAAGAAGCTAAGGAGAGTGTCAATTGTATCTCCAGTAAAGTTGTGGTGGATTTTCCTAGTTTATATTTATCTTCATTTTATTTGAAAGGCAGAGAAACAGACAGAAATCCTCCATTAGCTAGTTTACTCCCCTAATGCCCACAACAGCTGGGTGGCCAAAGCTAGTAGCCTCAAACTCCATTTGGGTCTCCTACGTGAGTTGCAGGGACCCAAATATTTGAGCTGTCATCTGTTGTTACCCACAGTGTACATAGCAGGAAGCTGGATCAGAATTAGGATAGCTGAGACTTAAACCCATCCCAAAATGGGATGCTTTGCCACATGCCTGCCCCCAGCAAAATGTTTTTATTTAAAAAAAAAAAAAAAAAAGCCCCATACAACAGAGGAGGGGGGACATCAAATATTCATGAGTATCACCCAGGACAAGGTGCTGTGGTAACTGCTTCATCGGTTAGCTACTCGATTAACATTCCCCTGGAACAGAGGAGAACAGTGAAGCTCAGAACATAACTGACTTTCCTGATCACAGCTAATAAGTGGGGCTGAGATGCCCACCTTGCTAACGGTGAATCTGCCTGCACTGTTCACCCCAGCACCCGACATTAAGGGAACTGGCTCTGGTTCCATGGGTGGTTAGAGGTAGCCTCAGAGCCGAGCAGGGAGGTTCAGACTCTCTCAGGATGACCTCCCTGGGTGCGTGGGGCCTCAGGCCCAAGCAAGAACAGGGGCAGGATGGCTCACAGTGGAGTTCAGCATAGCCTTGTGGGGCAGTGCAGCTCACTAGACACCCACCCCAGCCCCTGGCCTCCTCCCGAGAGATGACAAGCAGCAAAGAGTGAAAACAGAAAATTTCTAAATTAGAAAATACCTAAATGTGTGCCATTTACTTACAGAGTGGTGGGAGGCATGCTGTACACAGGCCTGCTCTATTTTGTTTTTTTAATGAGGCAGGTATTAATCAACTTTATCTGGTTAATCCATAAAGCAGAAATGGGGGCAGGTATTTGGTCCAACAGCTGAGACACAGCTTGAGAGCACGTACATCCCATATCATAGTGCCTAGGTTTGAGTTCTGGCTCCACCCCTGATTCCAGTTTCCTGCTGGTGTATACTGGGAGGCAGCAGTGATGGTGTCCATTTACCCATCAGGACATCTAGACGGAGTTCTTGTCTCCTGGCTTCTGCTCAGCCCAGCCCAGACCCAGCTGTGGTGGGCTTTGGGGAGTAGTCTCTACCTTTCAAACAAATTAAGTAATTTTTAAAGATTTTTTTAAAAGAAAAAAGACATTTACAACCAAAGAAGTATCGATTGGTACATTAGTAAATTACTTGAATGATTAGAAGCTACTTCCTTTTAGAGAACTCACTTCACAATATTTTTTTTTTTTTTTTTTTTTTTTTTTTTTTTTTTTTTTTGACAGGCAGAGTGGACAGTGAGAGAGAGAGACAGAGAGAGAAAGGTCTTCCTTTTTGCCGTTGGTTCACTCTCCAATGGCCGCCGCTGCAGCCGGCGCACCGCGCTGATCCTGGCAGGAGCCAGGAGCCAGGTGCTTTTTCCTGGTCTCCCATGGGGTGCAGGGCCCAAGCACCTGGGCCATCCTCCACTGCACTCCCTGGCCATAGCAGAGAGCTGGCCTGGAAGAGGGGCAACCGGGACAGAATCCGGCGCCCCAACCGGGACTAGAACCCGGTGTGCCGGCGCCGCAAGGTGGAGGATTAGCCTATTGAGTCACGGCGCCGGCTTCACTTCACAATATTATGAAAAATCTCAAACGTACATCAAGTTGGAGATGGGTAAAATAAACTCCTATAAGCCCTTCAACAATTATCAAGATTTCTGCTGGGGCTGGTACTGTGGCATAGCAGGTAAAGCTGCTGCCTGTTGCACCAATATCCCATATGAGCACCAGTTAGAGTCCTGGCTGCTCCGCTTCCAATCTAGCTCCCTGCTAATGAACCTGAGAAAGCAGTGAAAGATGGCCCAAGTGCTTGGGCCCCTGCAGCCAAGTGGGAGACCTGGATGAAACTCCTGGCTCCTGGCTTCAGCCTGGCTTAGCCCTAGCTGTTGTAGCCACTTGCGAGGTAGTATCTCCTCTCTGTAACTCTGACTTTCAAATAAACAAATAAGTAAAAATCTAAAAAAAAAAATTCCATAAAGTACTATTTGCTTATTTTTTTCTATGTTTAAATTTTTTGTATGTCAAAGCAAGTCTCATTTGCCCTAAATCTGTAAATCTGCCATCTATCCCTACCTATGGTAATGTGTATCTCTAAAAAATATTATGGACGGCCGGCGCCGCGGCTCAATAGGCTAATCCTCCGCCTAGCGGCGCCGGCACACCGGGTTCTAGTCCCGGTCGGGGCGCCGGATTCTGTCCCGGTTGCCCCTCTTCCAGGCCAGCCCTCTGCTGTGGCCAGGGAGTGCAGTGGAGGATGGCCCAGGTGCTTGGGCCCTGCACCCCATGGGAGACCAGGAAAAGCACCTGGCTCCTGGCTCCTGCCATCGGATCAGCGCGGTGCGCCGGCCGCAGCGCGCCGGCCGCGGCAGCCATTGGAGGGTGAACCAACGGCAAAGGAAGACCTTTCTCTCTGTCTCTCTCTCTCACTATCCACTCTGCCTGTCAAAAAATTAAAAAAAAAAAAAAAAAAAAAAAAAAAAAAAAAACAAAAAATATTATGGACATTTCCTTACATAACCAGGTTGTTGCTGTCATGCCTAACAAAACTAAAGTCTTGGTATTATGCCTGGTCTGTACTCATATCTCACCGATCACCTAAAAATTATCTCTTTTCTTTTTCATTTCTTTTGTGCAAACCAGGATCCAAACAAGCACACACACTGCTTTTATCTCTCCTCGTTTCTAATCCAGAACAGTGTCTTCTCAATGTACCCTTTTTATCTCTACCAACCCAATGGAGAAACTAGCTCAATTTTACAAATAGTTTTTATTCACTTGGTATCCCCAATATTTACTATCCACATCTGAACACAGTGGAACTGACCGATACCATCCAGCTTCAGAGTAAAGTTTTTCAGTTCCCTTATTTTTTGTCTTCAAAGAGAGAAGCAACAACACATGACACATCCAAAGGCAGCTGTGCTTTGTCTTCCAGAAGTTATCTACATGACTAAGGACTAAACATGTCTGTTTTTACAATGATACTTAATTACAACAGGAAGCACACTGAAGTCCTACTTGAGAGACTGGTAGAAAGCCAGCCAACCCACCCCTCTGCCCCATTACAAAGAAAGCTCCCTTGCCAAACCCAGATAATTCTCTCCAGAACAGAGCTGCCCATTGTTAATGATGGAGTTCGGGGAAGCAGTAGACTAACAGACAACCGGGATGCAACAGTGATGCACGGAAATCAGTGTGCCAGATCACAGAATGTGCTTTGGGGGATGGGGGTTGGGGGGAGCGGCAGTAATTATTTATGATAAGGCTCCACTGTGTTTTGAACAATCATGAAGTCTCAGTAGCACGAAACCTCACCGCAGCAGAGCCCAGCTACTAAATCTTTGCTGAGAGCAAAGTGAGGGAGCCAGGACTATCTGTGACCAGCAGGGACTGTCAGGTCTGTGGACATAAGAGCGAGGGTTAGCCAACTCTGAAGAACAAATCCAGTTTTGTCAGGGAAGCCACTAGCCTTTCTGCTTTCACTGGAGGCAGCTACTTGCTGGGCTGCCTTCCCTGAGCTCACACTTTAGTGTTGGGCTTAAGCCAAGGGTTGCTGAGCTGGACACGACTTCCTATGGGTATGTCCTCTGAAGGTCTTGCTGATGTCACCGCCATCTCCCGCTCCTGATTCATGTGCTATGAACATATGTGTGAGTTAAGGGGTACCAGACAGGATCTAGGCAGCTACTGCAAGTGGCCAAGACGGCCAGGTCTACAAGTGAAGCTGGAAGGCCATGGGGCTTCCATGAGTCACTGCCTGTGATGCCACGGGTATTCATTCAGACCCATTATTTATTTCAGAAAGTGCAATCATTAAAAACAACTAGTGAACAATCAGAACAGTTTCCCTGGGGAAGGGGTAGCAATCCAAGAGACCCTTCGTTTCTTTTCTTTTTTAGAAAGGTACAGCTTTTGGATAGTGGTTCTTCCCCCCGTACTCGCCCTCCCACCCCCACTCCCATCCCACCTCTTATTCCCTCTCCCATCCTATTCTTTATTAAGATTCATTTTTAATTATCTTTATATACAGAAGATCAACTCCATACTAAGTAAAGATTTCAACAGCTTGCACCCACACAGACACACAAAGTATAAAGTACTATTTGAAGACAAGTTTTACTGTTAATTCTCATAGTATAACTCATGAAGAACAGAGGTCCTACATGGAGAGCAAGTGCACAGTGACTCCTGTTGTTAATTTAACAATTGACACTCTTATTTATGACGTCAGTGATCACCCAAGGCTCTTGCCATGAGCTGCCAAGGTTATGGAAGCCTTTTGAGTCAACAAACCCTATCAGTATTTAGACAAGGCCACAAGTAAAGTGGAAGTTCTCTCCTCCTTTCAGAGAGAAGTGCATCCTTCTTTGATGCCCTCTTCTTTCCATTGGGATCTCATTCACAGACATCCTTCATGCAGGACATTTTTTGCCACAGTGTCTTGGCTTTCCATGCCTGAAATGCTCTCATGGGCTTTTCAGCCAGATCTGAATGCCTTAAGGGCTGATTCTCTTCATTTCAAATAAAGAAAACGGTAAGAAGTATCAAAAAGGTGGGCTGAGTGCATTTATCCAGAATATATCAGGCACCCTTAGTTTATGGAAGATTGACAACTTTAAAAACACAGTCACTGCTAATTGCCTAGGGGCCAACTGTTCTGGCACTGGATTATTCAAGTCATTCTCCCTGTGTCTCACCTAGAGACATTATGTCACAGGCTGTGCACTACTAGTAGTTAATGTGAACACAATGCAGAATCCCTTACATCCTTGCTATCATTCCTCTCCAAGAGCTTATGGGTTCCTGAGAGACAGTGACTGTGTACAAATCAGCCCAGAGCTCTGCACCTACTAGGCACACACTAAAGAATATTTTTGGCAAGAAAAAAAGGCTCAGGGAGTCTCCCTGTCTACATCCCATTGAGGCTATTGCCTGTCCAGGGTGTGGTGTGGTTTTGTCCTACCATAACACTTACCATGTAATATTATAAACAGTATATGCCACATTGGTGCTCATTAAACATCTCGAATGGAATGGATGGCTGAATGAGCGAAGAGGGCTGAGAAAACCAATTATAGCTCAACAAAGCTACATTTTTTCAAGCAATAAATTAAGCCTTGATTCTACAATTCAGAAATAAACTGCTACTGAAACCTTGTTGTATATTGAGCTAGTATTTTTTCCATTTATTTACAATATACACATTTGGGAGTTTTTATTATTTTTATTTATATATTTTTATAAAGTATGATTATATTATACATAATAGTTTATAACTTCTTTATCAAAAACAACAAATATACTGTACTTGGCTTTTTTCGCTTCATTGTGACTGCAAAAGATTTCAAAGAGTAGCTGTCCACAACTTGACTATTTGCTTACTGACACTTGGGCCATTTCCAAGCTTTCACTGTTATAAACAGTGATGTTCCAAACCTCCTTCTCCATTAACAGGTGTGTGTGTCTGTGCACCATGCTTTCCACCAGGAACTGTACGAGGCACTGGCAGCAGAATGGTGAGCAGACACAACCCTGTGCTTGATGAGACAGACAGACACTATTCAGGAATCACATTAGCAAGTACATAATCAGCAAACGGGACAAATAACCAGAAAAAGAAAGGAAGATCCCTGAAGAATGGGGAGTGGGCAGCCTGTGCAGAGGGGAGACAGCAGAAGCAGCAGAGCAAGAGACCATCTGGCTAAACCAGAAAACACAGGTAGAGAATGGTGTACAGACTTTTAATAAATATGTATCGAGCACTTTTTTAAAAAAAAGATTAATTTTATTTGAAATGCAGACTTACAAAGAGAGGAGGAGGAGGAGGAGGAGGAGGAGGAAGGAGGAGGAGGAGGAGGAGAAAAGAGAGAGAATCTTCCATAAGCTGGTTCACTTCCCAAAGTGGCTACAACAGCTGCAGATAGACCAGGCTGAAGCCAAGAGCCAGAAGCACTTGGGTCATCCTTTACTGCTTTCCCAGGTGCATTAGCAGGGAGGTGGAATGGAAGTGGAGCAGCTGGGAATTGAACCAGTGCCCATACGGGATGCTGGCACTGCAGGCAGCAGCTTAACCCTCTACACCACAGTGCTGGCCCCAGTGAGCACATTTCACATGCTTGGAACTACGCTAGGTGCTGCCGAATCAGGAAGAACAAAGGTACAACCACTGCCACCCCGAACTTTTGTTCCAGTAGAGCAAATTTTACAGAATGGAAATGCTCACTGAAAAAGCATGCAATTTTAAATTTTGTTACTAACTGCCCAACTGCCCACTCTGGGGTGTAGCCAGCCCACTCGGGGTCTATTCGTTCACCAGCAGCAAACTCCTCAAAAGTATTTCTTGACAGAATCAAGGTTCCCTCGTCCCACAGAGTCCTTCACTGAGTCAGTCATTGTTCCTGGCTGCTGAGCTATTGTGAGACAGAGGTATTCCTCATTGTGACAGAACCACAGGTACAAACACCACTGGCTAAAAAGATGTGTCTGGCATGCCAGTGGGGGCCACCAGGGTATTTCACAGTCACAGAAGTGCACTGACAAAACGAGATGCAGGCCCACCTGGAGGGTTTCATTATTCAGGTTGCACCTGTCCTCTGCTATCATGGACAATCATGAGGTGATGGCACGCAGTCTCACAGGCAGGCAGGGCAGGCGGGTTATCTCTGCCTGTGGGGAGACACTGGGTGCACAGCCCCATTCAGCAATTCTGTCTCAGGTTCACTCCTTTTCACCAATTCCCAGCTGTCCACACTCCTTGCAGCTGTTCCCTTCCTACCCTGACCTCCGTGCCTCTCTTCCTCCCTCTCTTTCTTGGCAGAAGACAAACCTGATGAGGACCGTCTGTTCAAAGCTGCTGTTCTCTACACAGAAACACTGAACTCTACCAACTGTTTTGCTTCCAACAGTTTCAAAGCAATGGAGGCCCTGCTTCTCCAGAATTTTATTTATTTTTTTCTTAGCTTGTCAGCTATTGCCCTCTTGATCAGCAGTTTTCACTGACCTGCCATCTCACTCACCTCTCGCCTTAAGTTAAAAAAAAAAAAATCAAGCAGGCACACCCAAATAAAAGTACTTGCCTGAATCCTGCTCCTGGTCTCCCCCCAAGCTCATTTCTCCCTCACATCTGCCCTTTCCCTTCACTCAAGCTCATTCACCCTGGTTGGATCCTGGATGCCTTGGTTCAGGAGTGTGGCTCTGGCTTCCAAATAGCCACCTGTCGCATTCCAGACAGTGCCACCTGTAGGCTGAAATCAGAAACTCCCATTACCTCCTCCTGTCCCAAGGCTCCAGTGTGTGGAACTGGAGGCTTTCCACACCTGATTCCCCCTAACCTCCCGCCACAACACCTGCCCCACCCCGTTTGTTTTGGTCTCCAAAATCCCTGTGCTTGCCCAGGAACCACCCTGCATTTTATTATTCCACATGATTGCCCATTGCTTCCCTGGACTCCCACTCATCCAAACCCTGTCCATCCTTCAGGATCAAGGCAAACACCACAGGCAGAGCATGGGCAATGTCTGGGTCCCTCCCGCAATGACACACTCCCAGGAGGCAGAGACTTAACCTTACTCATCTCTGCCTTCTTCAAATGGCTACCCCTGAAGTCCTGCTGTGACCCCACCTACCCTATACTTCGGCACTTTCAGCCTATTTGAGCTGTGACAAACGAAATATCGTAAGCTGGGTGATTACCAACAATGAACATTCACTTCTCACAGTCTGGGGGCCGGGAAGTCCAAGAACCAGGTGCTGGCACATGCAGTGCCAAGTGGGGGCCGGCCTGCGGGCTCACAGAGGCGCCCTCCTGTGGTGTCCTCATGGGTAGCAGGCATGAAGGAGCCCTTCGGGTCCCTTTTCTAAGTGCACCAATGCCATTCATGAGGGCCACACCCCCACGACTGAATCCCCTCCATAGGCCCCACCTCCTCATGGCCTCACCCTGGAGGTTAGGATTTCAACAAATGAATTTTAGAAGAGCACAGACACTCAGGCCACAGCAAGTTAGCTAACTTTTCCCTATTTTTATTCAGTGGTAAATGGGATCAATAATACCTACCTCTTAGTGTTAAATTTATTAAAACTCACTAAAGGAAGCAAAAGCAAATTTTCAGTATTTTCTTACACCAGCGGCAAGATCTAAAAATATAGAAAATGTATCTTTAAGAAGTATGTGTTTGCTCTCTATACAATATCATCACAATTAGCTTCAAAATAATACACATTTGACAAAACTACCATCTTCTAATACTTGTGGAAAATGTCTAAGTTTCAACAAGCAATGCTTTCAACATTATTACTTTGGCATTAGCATCATGTTCCATCTAAATTCTTACTGTTGTTGCTGACTTTCACAATAAAAACTTTACTGTGTGAAGTTGAGAGGACTCCCTTAACAGGCTCTGATATTAAAAATGAGTTACTTAACCTGACATGAATCATCAGCTAAACATTTACTTTTAAATTTCAGGAAGGAAAAAAAAAGGAAAATAAAAATGTTAAAAAATAATAAGGGGAAGAAAATCAAACCAGTTTTAATAAAATAAATAATACATAATATGTCTTTGATGACAAGTTCCGATCTTAGGATGGGCTAACAAAACCTGAACTGTAGTAGAAAAATAACTATCAATTTGTTTTTGGACTTAACAGGATAAATTTTAATAGACATTGCAAAATTTCACCTTGGTGTGTCCTTGATGGCCCTGGAGGAAATGTACATGCCAGCTTCCTTAACCATGAGCCATGATAATGGAGTTAATCTACCTCACAGCCTTCTTTTATTCATTTATGGCCTTAGCAAGTCATCTTGGAGTTTCTGCTTTCATAATTGCGTAATTTGGCCCAAGCCTCAGTATCACACACAGCTTGCAACCATAGGAGAAAGTAAACCCTGTAGTTGTCATCAGTCTCCAGGCAGACAGGTGTCAGGTGAAGAGACACAGACCAGGAAGGAGAGGGCAGTATCTCAGCTAATGAGGACTGGGGCTTGAAGGCACCACAGAAGTGCAGCTCAGAGGTCACAGGAGATGGGACATCTCAGGCAGGGGCAGGGCTCTCAGGTTTGTGGGTGAGAAGCAAACCGGACACAACGATTAAGGTTAGAGGAATCCCAGGTCTAATTCCATAGAAGTGGACTTGGTCACAGCACTCAGGCTACAAGGAGGAAGCCTGACTGCCAGGCGACCCGAGGACAGCGTGCATCCTAGAGCCAGGCAGCCGGGGGGAGCCTCCTCACATGCACTCTCGCGAAGCCTCAGTGTCCTTATTTATGGAAGGGGAGGGCGGCAGCAGACCTGGTCAGGAGTACAAGAGTCACTCCAAGGAAGCGCCAGGGAATGTGGTATGTAGTGGGGAGGGACACGCACCAGTTCCAGTGAAACACTCATAAATGCTAATTCCCTCCCCTCCTCCACTTAGCTTCTACCTAGTTTATAGCGAAGCAAGGGAAGTACCCTATGAGAAGCTGGGAGTGAAAAGGGTGGGAAGCAAAATAATTTCTGACATGGGCCTTTCTGGTCCAAACCTATCACTAAAGCACAAGTAAAAACATCTTATTTTTGAAGGAGAGAGAAAAAAAATGTCCAAAAGTAAATCATCATTTTTCTAACTGCAGCCCTAGAGATGTGTATGATCTCTAGAAAGTCACCTAGACACCTTTGCCTACTTCCCCACACCTGACAGCCAGGCTCCACGTTCCATTTACGTTTTAAGGAAACGCTGAAACAAAACCCAAAAACTGTGTCAAACCGTTTTCAAACTGAAGGCAAAATATAGATTCCCTTAGCAGGACAGCGATGAGGCTACTTTCTGACTGTGCATATCAATCTGCATGATCTGACTTCTCAGCTGGCCAGATCAGACTTGCTGATCTAAGATAAAGCTCAGCCTCTTGCCTGCTGGAGTGAGCCTGGGAAGATCAATGCTGCTTGGAGGGCAAGTTACTTGGATGCCACATTTTGGCAAACTTCTGTTTTCAGTTTAGTAAGCGGCTCACTGTGCAGACTATAAATTATCAATTTTTAGAACATAAAAGGATGTGGGTGATGGAGTTGATAGACGTTCACATTTGCTTATATTTTAAGAACAAAGTTCCCGGGGATGGTGTCATGGTTAAGCATCCCCGTGACACTGGCATCCCATATGGGCACCAGTATGAGTCTCAGCTGCTCCACTTTTGATTTAGCTCCCTGTTAATGTGCCTCGGGAAGCAGCTGAAGATGGCCCAAGTGTGTGGGTCCCTGCCACACATGTGGGAGACCTGGATGAAGCTCTTGGCTGCTGGCTTTGGTGTGGCCCAGTCTTGGCCATTGCTGCCATCTGAGAAGTGAACCAGCAGAAAGAAGATTGTCTCTTTCTCTCTCTCTCTCCCTCTCTCTCTGTAACTCTGCTTTTCAAATAAATAAATAAATCTTAAAAAAAAAAAAAAAGGCAACAAAACAGCTAGTGTTCAGGTCAAATAATCAGCAAGGCTTTGGGAATGACCCAAATTGATGTTAGTGTAGCCTAATGTTCTTTATTTTATTTTATTTTATTTTATTTTATTTTATTTATTTATTTGACAGAGTTACAGACAGTGAGAGAGAGAGAGAAAGGTCTTCCCTCCGTTGGTTCACTCCCCAAATGGCTGCTATGTCCGGAACTACGCCAATCCGAAGCCAGGAGCCAGGTGTTTCCTCCTGGTCTCCCACGTGGGTGCAGGGGCCCAAGCACCTGGGCCATCCTCCACTGCACTCCTGGGCCACAGCAGAGAGCTGGACTGTAAGAGGAGCAGCCGGGACTAGAACCCAGTGCCTAATGTTCTTAAAAGTTTGACTGCAGAATGCTGAACCACACCAACACGTTTGATAACGATGTAGTTATTCAGCTTTCTGACACCGACTGGTCAGAACTGTTCCTAACGAAATCTGCAAGGTAGCAGCTAACACCTACAGCGATATTTGCTCTTCATCACACCCAATGCAAATGACCACACCTGTGTGTAACTGAGTCTCTGAACTTCTATTATTTAATAGTCCCAGAAATGATCTGAAAAATGTCACAATCTCTACAATGAATCCAAAAGAAATTCCTTGGTTAAATTAATGAACTACAAATTGGCATTCAAAATATAAAATAAAGTATCAATTTCACTTGTTAAATTGCTGAAATGCTTAATAAAACTCAGAATTGGCAAGACTGTGGTAAATACAGAAAGCTCGGTTCCTATACCGTAACTTAGTTTGATCATTCGAGACGGCTAATGATCCTTATCAAAACCCTGTAAAATGTGTTTATGTTTTGACCCAGCAATTCCATGCCTAGCAACTTTCCAGCAAGAATGTTCATTATGACACAAGTGAGAAAGCAAGTCAGAAAAAGATACCTGTTTACACGCAATTTAATAACAAAACAGTACTTACATACAAATCCATACTCCTTTACCTACAATCTGAAATCCCAAAACCTCCATGAACTGAAAAGATTTGTTGTGATTTATGCACGGGAAAGCCTGCCCTGCTGCCCGACTACTTATCCTTTATTTATTCTGTCTAGTTGTTAATGTTAACATATTTTGCAGTTGAAATGTTACTGTATTTGATTCCAAGGTACTACCCCAAATCTCAGTGAGGTTTTTTACACAATCTACACTATATTTCCCATATTTCTGAAATCTAACAACTATCTTTTTTAAATTCAAAAACAGAGGGAACTAAGGAGCTCTGGATAAGAGGGAGTGAACTTATACATCCCGAGTTAAACCTTTATCATGTGTATATATAATAAAGTTTACAGTCCTTTTTTCACATGAGGAAACTACAAGTGATTTTAAATCTCTTCCTTCCTTTTTTTTTTTCATAAAGATTTATTTATTTATTTGAAAGTCAGAGTTACACAGAGAAAGAAGGAGAGGCACAGAGAGAGAGAGAGAGAGAGAGAGAGAGAGAGGTCTTCCATCTGATGGTTCACTCCCCACATGGCAGCAACGGCTGGAGCTATGCCAACCCGAAGCCAGGAGCCAGGAGCATCCTCTGGGTCTTCCACGAGGGCGCAGGGTCCCAAGCACTTGGGCCATCTTCTACTGCTTTCCAAGGCAATAGCAGAGAGTGAGATTGGAAGCAGAGCAGCCAGGACTCGAACTGGTGCCTATATGGGATGCTAGTACCTCAGGCAGCAGCTTTACCAGCTATGCAAGAGTGCTGGCCCCTCTTCCTTCACTTTCCTATGTTGTCTGAGTTTTCTTTTTACAATGAATACATTTATATTTATAAAAATTAAGGGGCTGGCGCTGTGGCATAGCAGGTTAAAGGCTCAGCCTGCCATGCCAGCATCCCATATGGACACCAGTTCGAGTCCCACCTGCTCCTCTTCCACTCCAGCTCTCTGCTGTGGCCTGGGAAAGAAGTAGAAGATGGCCCAAGTCCTTGGGCCCCTGCACCCACGTAGGAGACCTAGAAGAAGCTCCTGGCTCAGGCTTCAGATCAGCTCAGCTCTGACTGTTGCAGTCATCTGGGGAGTGAACCAGCGGAATGGATGACCTTTTTATCTCTCTGGCTCTACCTCTCTTTAATTCTGTCTTTCAAATAAATAAAATAATTCTTTTAAAAAAATCTATAACCAGATATTAAATGTGTGGACTAGTAAAAAAAAAAATAAAGAAGAAATAAAAGGAGTATATGATCAAAAGAAGAAGTCAAATGGACAGTCATAAGAATCTGGAGTTTGAGAGGCCTATAGGAATAGTAGAATCATGTGATCAAATCTCTGTTCAATTATTTTTTATTTATTTAAAAAACAGAGTTCCCAGCCACTGGTTCAGTCACCAAGTGTTTACAATAGCAGGGGCTAAGCTGGACCAAAGTCAAGAGCCGGGAATTCAATCGATGTCTCTCATGTGGGTGGCAGGGACCCAATTACTTGAGCCATCACCAGCTGCCTCAGCAGAAAGTTGGTACAGAGAGAAGAATCAAGTCTCAAACAGCAGCACTTCGATATGGGATGTGGGCACACCAACATGCATCTTTAACAGTGCAACCAAACACCTGCATTTCCAATTGAAATCTGACTCACTCACTCTCAGATACGTGCTGGGCCCAGCTGTGTGCTGGGCACTTCGCTAGGTCCTGGGGACACAGCAGTGAAGAGAAGTGTGGTCCAGCCATCACAGAGCTGACAATTCTGTCTCAGGCCTAAGCTGGCTGAAGCAGTGGATGGCACCTGTAGTGCAGCCACAGGTCACTCC
Organism: Oryctolagus cuniculus; assembly: GCF_964237555.1. Taxonomy (NCBI): domain Eukaryota; kingdom Metazoa; phylum Chordata; class Mammalia; order Lagomorpha; family Leporidae; genus Oryctolagus; species Oryctolagus cuniculus. Next base: position 152,347,052 of record NC_091432.1, on the reverse strand, counting down.
ACTTACTCTTCCTCACAAGGAAATTAAATGCATGTGTTCTGAGTGCCAAACATGTTCATGGGGGTCAAGTATGTGAGGTGCCTTATGGAAATTACTAAGCGCAGCTCTGGTTTTAAAATGCAGCCCCATAAATTTAGAAATGGCATGACTTGGAGCATATATTTGAAACATTTTTCATCTCTAAAATTATACTATTACCGTGCACACACTAAAGGAAAAATGGGGTAGCAGATTGGGCCAGAGGTATTTGGCAAAGGCTATCTTTTCCCTGCTCATTCCCTTTCTCTTGCTGGATTGGCTGCCCCCTCGTTACTTGCAAATACCCTAGAGTCAAGATAGCAAGCACTTTCTTTGTGTCAGAGACAAGTCAGTGCCCTGACTTCAGCAGTACCAACAATCCATGAACTCCATCAGGACTCCTGCTTTCTTCTTCGTTCTCCAGGGCTTAGGTGCTACCAGAGGCCAGGCCACTGCTTCCTGTAAGCTATAGGAAGCCATATCTCACTCTTGGGTCACAGCTTCTTCTCTATTTTTAAATAATCAACAGTCTCTCCTCAAATGTTCCACATGCTATCCAAAGGCCAGTATGATTCTCTCGATCCAGCACTTTTTGGGAGGAATTCAACATCTGTTTATTTAGTGGATACTTCTTATGCTGATATTACTACCCTAAAAGTTCTGCATCAACAGTTTCTCATCAGTGCTCGCAGCAACTACACAAAGTGAGCGCCATTCTCATCCTCACTTGACAGCTGAGGAGGATACAGCATGGAAAGCTTCAGGGAGCCAGCATTGTGGCACAGCAGGTCAAGCCACCACCTGCAGCTCCAATATCCCATATGAACACTGGTTCGTGTCTCAGCTGCTCCACCTCCGAGACAGCTTGCTGCTGCTAATGACCTGGGAAAGCAGCAAAAAGACGGCTCGAGCGCTTGGGTCCCTGCACTTTTCAGTCCCTACGACCCATGTGGGGAGACCTGGAAGAAGCTCCAGACTCTGCAGCCCTGATCATTACAGCCATCTAAAGAATGAACCAGGGGATAGAAGATCTCTCTGTCTCTCTCTTTCAAATAAATAATTAAAAAAAAAAAATAGAAAGTTTCAGTAACTCACTTAACATTCCATAGCTGAAATTCCATTGGTAAACAGGTTCTGGATACTTCTCTTTGGAAGTTAGCCCTCTGGTGGCAGAGTCATTTACCTCCAACATGACTATTTCCCGTAGCTGCAGCATCGCCTGAGAGCAGTTGGGAAGGCAGTTTTGGGCCCACCCCAGGCCCACTGAAACACAAACAGTGATTTTAACAAGATCCCCCGTGATTCAGACACATGGGAAAGTCTGGGAAGTGCTGCTGCAAAACACAAAATCACTGCTCCCAACTTCATACTCAGCTAGGAGGAACCAAAGCTGTCACCAGTCCGTCTGGTACCCTGTGTACAGATTAGAGAAAGTTACCCCATCTGCATACAGGAGTTAGAAAAATATAATGCTATTAAAAAAAAAAAAAAAGAAGCATCCCTTCCTTAAAATTCATTCTCCCCATGACTGGATACAAATTGCACAACATCTAAAGAGGCCATGTGCAAAGTACATGGTGTTGGCCATTTTATGTCAATACCATAAATTTGAGGTGAAGAAGCACCTTTATAATGACATTGCTGTGGGCCAAAATTGGTTAAGGCCAAAAGTCCTGAAACGTCTGACAGCATTGCTAATGCAAAAATGCTCGTTCTAACATAGATTACAGCATCAAAGTCAGCGGAAGGAAGGATTGGTGGCTTCAACAGCATTCAAACACCCAACTCTAGTGAGGGCTTCGCTGAAATGTGTTATAATCAAACAGCAACTTACATTGCAGCCTTGCACGAAAATGGCTAACAAAGGTCAGGAGAGGAAACACCAGTCTAGTACCTTCCAGAGTGGATGAGGAAAACAATCACCTGGGGAGCTGACCCTTACCACAGAATTTTGAAAACTCTTTACCACCTCCCAGACATGCCAATGTCTACTATACTTGGCACAGTGACGGTTTTACTTTTTAACCACAGAGGAAGTATGTACATTGCAAGAAGCAGAAACCAACTTGATACTATTGTACATGACATTACTGGATATATGCCAATAAGGCTATTGCTCTGAGTCATTCTTCATTTTTAACAAATAGTGAAAGGCTGTTAGAAAACTGCATATTAATTTTACAAAGTAATAGGGGCAACAACTAAAAGGTATCTGTTTTTTAGCAAATGCACTTTAAGAAACATACAGTTAGGAAAATAAATGTCTCAAAGTACAAATTTATATTGTATCAGCCAAAATTAATAATTATGGCTTTTAACGAAGTACTTTTTGCCCTTGAAAGTATCCTAGCATAGTGTGACATATAAATGTCATTATTTTTTTAAAAGTGCATTTCCCTGCTGATATTCATGTACAGATAAATGTGCATGAACTCATGAAAATCATGAATATGCATGCAATATACTATTTAAAAGCACAGTTATGTAGCAAATATATGTAAACTGGGGCAAAATGACAGAGTAAAGAATAAGACTACAGTTTCTTAGAAAGAAGCAAGATTTTAGGTTTTGGTATACATTCTTTAGATGAGTAAAACTGTTTGCTTTGCCAAAGACTAAGCAAGTCCTACCCTAAATCTGTACAAGAGCAAAAAGTAAATGTGTCACTGAAGTGACTTTTCCAGTGGCGTGAAAATGAGAAGGAAAAATGCTAGGATTCCTAATGTGCTCGCTCGACCTTCATGAAGCACTCAGTTTCCCTTGGTTCCGACAAATATATTCTGCCTCTCTAGCTGAAAATAGAGGCACTGCTTTAAAATTGAGGTGGGAGGGGGGAATCACGCATAACTGGGTTTAAAAGAACAATGAAAAGTATTCATCTGATGCTTTGCCAGGAGTTAACCAACAACAGCCAAAAGACCAGCTTTATGACTTTCTACTAAAATGTGTTTAACTATGCCACATGTGTCTCACATGGTAACTGTCCAGTTCCTGGACATCCTGCTTAGGTCAGCCTGAGAAGCTTACAGCAGTTGAGAGAGAGGTTGCTATATCAGAGCTTGCTTGTATGTCTGGATGCATCAGTAATGTACTTAGAGAACTCACTAGCTTCTTTTCTTAAAATCAGCCAAACTGGTTTGTGTTGACTGGCACACAAACAGATATTATTAAATATCTGTTGAAATGACTAAGTAAGAGAACATCATCTCCATTTAACCATGGATAATACTTTCAGCTTTTCCTTGGACTATGTAATTGAATTCTCACAACACACTGTGAAGTAGGCATTATAATCACCACCATCCTATAGATAAGGAAACTGGAATTTAGAGTTTTATTTGCTCAGTATTACACAGCAATTTTGTTGTACAGGCAGTTATCAAACCAGGCTGTGCCTGACCCTGACAACTGTACACAAAAACCCACCACAGTAAACAAATATCCATTCAACACAGAGTAGAACCATGTGTCAAATACTGTGCTAGGTTTACATAACTAAGGCCTGATCTCTGCCCTCAAGTGTTGACAACATGGATTAATAGAAGATGAACTGAGCTGAGGGTGTGGAAGATGAGGATGTGCTGAAGGTGAGGTGAGTTGTCATCTTCTGGTGACATGGGCCACAACACAAACAGCCCACCATGCACACAGTATCAACAGAGTACAATTATACACGCACAACATGGTGAGGCTGTCGATCTTCCACATACTGAACAGTGTCCAAAGGTCACTGCTAATGCAAAGTACAAATACACAGGAGTATGTGCATGGGTATGTGTGTGTGAACACACTTGCCTACAGCTTCCCTCGCTCCACCAAAATGAGTTACTTTCCATTATCTACAATAGGTATAAATGAATCAAAATTTTACACATTAGGATTAAAATGTGGCAGGCATTGGACACAGTGGTTAAAATGACATTTGGGATGTCCGCATCCCATTTCAAGGTGCTTGGGGTTCCAGTCCCAGCTCCACTTCCAGATCCAGCTTCCTGACAGCCTGGCAGGCAGCACCAACAGTTCAACTTCCTGGGTTCCAGCCAACCCATGCGGGAGACCCAGGGTTTCAGGATCCAAGAGTTCCAGACTCCTGGCATCAGCACAGCCCAGCCCTAAGTATCGCAGGCATTTGGGGAGCAAACCAGATGTCAGATATCCATCTCTGCCTTTCAAATAAATAAAATCAAATAAATAAATTTTTTAAAAGTAGGATTAAAATACCACAGTTAACAAATGTGCAAAATCAGTTTCACGCATTGCCTTTTTACCTAACTTTAGCTCTAATGTTGAGTTACACAAAATGGTCTATTTCCACAATACCTGAGAAATACACAAAAAAGAAAACCTAGGGAAGCTTTTTCAATCTAAATGCTTTGGATAGCATAGATATAAAACAGAAAGGGATGCCGGTGCAAGATTAGCCAAATGTGGGTGCTACAGAGCAACGTCGGCCTAGAAAGGTGGAAATGGAACCAGACCCGACCCTTGTACAGTTCCCACTCTTGGTCAAAGAAATGCCAAAAGGAGAAAGAATGTGACACCACTGAATAACCAAGCCATAGAACAGCTCTATCATCCTTTGTAAATGAAATAATCTATGTACAAAATACCATGTTATTAATCTAGAAAAACAGAAGCCCTTGCAAGAAGATATGTTGCTAACATAGATGGAATAAGAAAATAAATTGAGGCCATATGAAAAAAAAAATAAAAACTGACCTCTACCTCACATTACAAGAGTACTTCAAATAGGTCATGGAAAATGGAATTAAAAGAATGGTTTATTTTGGTGCAAACATTTTGAAATTTATTCATAGCTTTTTCACAATACACATTCTCCATGAACTTTATGAAGAGCCTCCACATACTCTGTAATCCATGTGAAATGCATTTCTAGATCTTAGTGTAAAAAGCAAAGCAATAAAGAATTTAGGAGAAAACCCAGCAGATTATCTACATGATCTTAAAGTAGACAAAGACTAATTAAAAGGAATATCAACAGCACTAATCACTATATTACAATTAAGTACCTTCTTTCACTGAAAGAACTATTAAGAAAATAAAAAGCAAGCCATAAAGTGGAGAATACATTCACAATACATTTATTCAACAGAGACTCAAATCCTCACCAAATGGCCAACACACGAAATGGTGTTCAACATTCTTAGTTATCAAAGAAATGAAAATCAAAACAACAATGTGATAGCATTATCCAGCCACCAGAATAGCTAAAGTTGATAACGAGTGAGTGCTTAGCTCGTTAAGCTAGAACAGTTAGATACCTGGCTCCTCACTTCAGGTCCCTACTAATGCAGATCCTGTGAATAGCAGTGATGGCTCAAGCGCCTGTATCCCTGTTACCCATGTGAGAGACCCATAATGAATTCCCAGCTCCTGACTTCAGTCTGGCCCAGCCATGACTCTTGTGAACATCTGTGGAGCTCACCCACTGGATGGGGGCTTTCTGTCTCTGTCTGCCTCCCAAATAAGCTATTTATTTTTTTAAAATGACTAATAATAGCAAGTGTTGTCAAGAATGTGAAGCAAGCAAACTTTCATAGACAGCTGACTGTACATTGATTCTTTATGAAAAATTCTCTAGAAATATCTCATGTCCTGAAATTGACCGTATGCATACCTCTAATTTAGCAACTCTAAATTCTAGGTATAAACCCCAAAGAAATGCATCCTTATGTTCACTAAAAGACATGCATAGCAAAGTTTATATTTGCATTATTTGCAATAGCCAGAAATACCCAAATTTATATTAACAATAGGATATACAGGCAAATTATAGCCTACTCACACAATGGAACATTACATAATTTGTACTATCCAATGCTGCAGGTGCTAGTCACATGTAAATTCAAATGTAAATTAACAGGACTAAGTAAAAATAAAAATTCAGTTGCTCAGTCACATTAGCCACATTTTATGAACTCAAGAGTCAGGTGTGGTTAATGGCTACTATACTGGACAGCACAAATAGCAGTTTTATCAGCACAGAAAGCTCTATGGGACATTCCAATTCCACAGCATTGAGAACAAATGAATTGTAATTATAAGAAAATGGATGAATTTCACAAACATGTTGAGATAAATAAACCAGATACAAAGGAGTAAATGCTGAATGCTTCCATTCCTACCAAGCTCAATGCTAACAGAGCACACTTGTTATTAGAAGTCCGGGTGCAGTCACCTTTGGGGCTTGAGATTAGTGCCTGAGGAGGCTTCTGAAGTTCTGTTCATGTTGATCCAGATAAAGGGATCTGAATACAACTGTATTCACAGTGGGGGAAAAAAAAATTACAAGGACTCAACAATGATGATGTGTAGACTTCACTATACATAAACTGTATATCAACAAAAATTACAAAAAGAAGAACCCTATTGATGAAGTCTTTCAGAATCCTCCTCTGATCCAAATGGACTTCGATTTGCATCCTGAGTCCTGATATGGTATGCATTATGATTAGCAATTAATGTTAGCCCAGAAAAAAGGGGTTTTAAAATTTCTCATATTCATCTTGTATTTTCACATAGGTATCAAATAAATAAAGAATTGCAACAGAATAAGGATACAGTGAAGAGAAGAAAACTCTTCTTCTCTGTGTAATTTTGACTTTCAAATAAATAAATAAACCTTTGGGAAAAAAAAAAGATATTGAAAGAAAAAAGAACTTATAGAAAGGGATTTCAAAAGCTGATATAGTTACAACAGACTCAATGGTGACTCAGCTTCCAGTAAGTGACCTGGAGAGAAAGGAGAACGTGACAAATCAGTCTTAGAAAAAGAAATGGTTAATTCATCACGTGAGCCAGGAAAAGTCCCAGATTCCTATAGACTGTCATTAAGAGAAGAGAAAATTTGATATGTAGAAGCAGGAGCATAAAGTTTCCCTGTGAAAAAGAGCAGGCTATCTTTGGTGCCCAGAAGCCAACAATACAATTAAAAGCAATGTCACCATCACCACCCACAAAATCTAAGTGTGATGCTAACTCAGAACACTAAAAAACCCCTACATAAATGAAAATAGGAAAAATCACTTACAGGATTTAGATGCAAGGAAAGAAAAGTTCTCCAATGGACTAGAGACCATTGTCAAAAGGAATCTGTTATTTATTGTCTTTAAAAAAGAGTTTGTTCATAGGTGCTCTAGAATGGACAAAGGGTAATAAAGGTGGAAACTTCAAATTATAACAAAATACTCATAATTTTACTAATTTTATCAGTTAACTTTTAAAACCAGAGAATCAGCATCAATAAAATTATTGTTCGGGAAGGACTTTCAGAGGTTGTCTGGTCCATTCCTTGCTTTATTTTAGCAAAATTGCTTTAAAGAATTTCACATGTTAAAAATACATTCTATTTTTGAACACATCCAGATAAGGAGATTTCTCTACCTCCCTTGGTATCCCATTTCAATGACTGTCACTCAGAGGAAAGTTTTCCTTAGACAGTTCCTAAATCTGGTCATGCTGTTCAAGTTATTTTGTTTGTTCTATTCTTAAGATAGGGGGTTATTAGTATTCATTCTCTCCCTGATGACAATTCATCTTCCAAACACAAGTCATTTGCAAGACTCTTTTTTAACCTATATTATCTACTTAACCCCTTGAAACATTCATATTGTCATTTTTTTCTACTGTACAGATGAGGACATTCAGGCTTAGAGTGTAAAGAAATTGAGGCTTAGGGAGGAAATGCTGAATACCCAATATTACTCTGTTATGCAGCACATGGGCTCAAACCCAACTATCTACTTCATTTAGAGCTAAGTCACTAAGCCTTAAATTCCTCCCATCCCAGACTAAAGCCCAGAATAAGAAATTGTTTAGGACAGGTTTAGCAAATGCTGAGCAAAAATGGAGTGCTTGTACTTGTCATTTATTTTATAGGCTGACTATGTACTTTTGCAGTGTGCAGTTGTGATTTCTGCCAGCATCGTCCCCCTTGTTCTACTAACTGTACCCAGCTTTCCCTCAGGGACAGTCAATGAAAGTGCTCAGTCTTTGCCTATCCAAAGACTTAACACAGCATCTAGACCGGCCAACCAGGGAGTTTTTCCCAGGTATTTGACAGGAGACAGAAGATGGCCAGAACAGTTCCCCAGGCCTGTCACACTCACCTGTCCTTCATTCAGCGTCTCCTCAGAGCTCCTGCGAGTCCACAGCCCCACAAATTCCCCTTCTACTAAAGTGAGCCAGTATCTGCTTCAGTTGCTTGCAAGCAGGGAAACTTGACAGATCCAACTCTTCACAGGGCTAACACCATGTTTTTACCAGTTCTGCCTTTAGTGTGTGTTTATTATACAAGTGGGAAAAATTAAAATGAAATCAACTCTCTTGGCATTTTATAAGCTAAGAATATTTCTCATGTTGCAAACAACTAGTAATTTCTTATTCAAATGATCAAAGGCAGGAATAAGCTGGCATGATTCTTCAGAATCTTGGCTACACTTTTCTTTTGGAAAATGAAAAGTGGCTTTTGGGATCTTGGATTTTTCTGGAAGTACAGAAAATTCACAAAGCTCTAAATGTGTTTAACATGGTTCTTTCCTGTGACAAGCCCTTTCTTGTTCGGGAGGACAAAAGGTCCTGGAGCAACACATCCTCTCAGAGCCCCTGTGAGCTCAGAGGCAAGGGAAGCACAGGTGTCAGGGCTCAAAATCCTGGCTTGTTCGTCAAAGGCAGTTGCAGCTGAGTCGCTAACAGAGGCCTGCTCATGGGGACTTCCAAATCTAAAAGCAGAAACTACAGGTTGACTACTCCTTATCCAAACCTCTTAGGACTTAGAAGTGTTTAGGATTTGAGGTGTTTTAAGATTATGGAATATTTGCACATACATAATGAGATATTTTAGGGACAGGACCTAAGTCTAAGCAAGAAATCCATTCCTATTGCATATACACTATACACATAGCCTGAAGGTTACCCTATATAGTACTTTTAAGTAAATTTGTGAATGAAACAAACTTCCATGCTGTGGCAACAGGTCAGCACTCAGAAGTTTCAAATGTGATTATTACAACTCTTGTCTCTACTATTGAGGAATAGTGTTTTTTTTTTTCTTCTCACTGTTGTTTGTGGACTACTTAGTGGAGGGTTAAGCTTATGATTATAAAATAAACCGAATGGGGGCTGGCACTGTAGCACAGCAAGTTAAAGCCCAGGCCTGCAGCACCAGCATCCCATATGGGCGCCAGTTTGAGTCCAGCTGCTCCACTTCTGATCCAGCTCTTTGCTATGGACTAGGAAACCAGTGGAAGATGACCCAAGTCTTTGGGTACCTGTGTGGAAGACCTGGAAGAAGCTCCTGGCTCTTGGCTTCAGATCAGCCCAGCTCTGGCGATTACAACCATTTGAAGAGGGAACCAGTAGATGGAAGACTCTCCAGCCCCTCACTGCCTCTCTGTAACTCTGCCTTTCAAATAATAAATAAATAAATGAACTGAAGGTATGTCATTGTATAAAAACACACTGTATATATATGAAATGTTATCTTTACATAAAAAAAATTTTTGAAAGTTTGAGATTTGGGGGCATTTCAAATTTTCACATTAAAGAAGTTCAACCTGTACAACAAAAAGATGAAACTGCTCAGCATTGGCAACAGCCAAGCTCTCCTTGCTAACTGTCTCAAGTCCAGAAGCACTGAATCAGGTTGTCTTTCCAGGACAGACAAAGGGAGCAAAGCCTGTCAACATTCTGACCTTCCATAAGAGCACCCTGATTTCACAGTTTACAGACATCATAAGCCAACCACAAAGAGATGCAGGATGCAGTATCTGGAGTCATTTATTCAATGAATAAAAGCTCCTATGCCATTCCTGGCAAGTTGTGGAGGAGACAAAGAGTTATATAATGAGAAGCTTGCTTACAGTAAGGTAATTTGCAATTTGATGAGAAAATAAGGCATGCACATATGAAATAACTAACAACAACAGGCAATGCAGGAAGAATACCAACTGTCAGGTGCATGCAATCCGAACATAAAAATCAGGAGTTCAAACACCATGGAACCTACTTCCCCAAGCTGAAAAGCAAGGCCATTCATTAGCCATATTAACATAGGGAATTTGTATCTCTTCCTTTCTTTTAAGAGCTAATTTCAGCACCAGAGCAAAGAATCATCAGAAGTGCATGTCTGTATTAGATAGGAAGCCATAAAAGTGCAGTGCTGAAAATTCCTCCTTTTGAACTTAAGAAATGATAGAGTAATTTCATGGTCAAATGCCTCACATAACCATAGACTTAGATATGTCTTTGAATTTGATCAAATGACATCTATTTAATACCTTTTATCACTAGCTATCAACAATTATGTTCAAGGATAAGGCAAAATAACCAAACCTGCTAACTATGTATTCAGAATCAGTCCTTACACTTACGTGTCTTCATACCTGGGCCGAATCTAAGCAGCTCATCCATAAGAAAGTCCAAGAACAGGATAACAAATACATGTTCAGGGAAGAATTAATTTTGACTTTGAGAAAAGCTTGTAATATGTTGCAATTTATTACAAACATCTTCCTGAATATGCAATCCCTGGAACAGGGTGAAATTTACATGAAGGCAAGCAATGCCACAGCATTTGGTCTGAAGCTTGTCACCAGGACTCCCTCAACCACTGCCCCCTCCCATTAGCTGACCAGCAGGACCCTCAACTCAATGTGGTGAACCTTAGGCAGAAGCAAGAAAAACCAATATTCTAGTATGGCATTCCCCAGTCAGAACCAATTCCAAACAGAACTATGAACAATTCCCCAATTCAGAATGGGTCATATAATTTATTAAGTTTTGTTTTGCTTTATAAAATATATGTACTCAAAGGCAAGTACAAAGTTATGCTGCAGAATACGGGGAACGTTTTAATTGTTACTATCTACAGATTACGACCAACAGGATGGTAGCTACACAGAAACTTTTAAAAGAAAACCAAAATGGTTATTTATGGTTATTTAATTATCTTTAGTGTCCCAATATACTATAAAAACCAGTATGTGCTACTTCCAATTGCTAATCAAATGCACACCAAATTCTTTTGACTGTAATATATATACAGCATAGAGTCTGGTTACCAGAAATTTCTGCAGACAATTTTAACCAAAACATAAATTAATACTAAAGATCATAAACACTAGAAAAAAAGAATTCAAATTTAGCTTGGATTCAAGACCTTTGACAAGGACATCCTAAACCATTTTCTAGCACTCTTCCTCTATAAGATACATTAAACTGGCCAATTTCTACACTGCATGTACATTCCTTCTTCTACCCATCTGCCTTGGCCATCCCTTCTCACCAAAGTGCCCCTCCCTGTGATATGAACGTCCTCTTTTCTGGATTGTAAATCTCTGCCCAGCCCTGAATAAACCTCTCTGCGACTCCAACCGCACAGAATAATGTCAATAACTTTGAAGAGGAGATTTTCAGTTGCTGAAGCTCAAAAATGGTTTATTCATTAAAGAAAAAAGTATCACGTGAACACCTATGATGTACAAGACACAACGCCAGGGACAATGAAGAATATAAAGACGGAACTGACACAAGCTTTACTGTCAAGAAGCTTAGAACAATAAGAAAACTGAGATAATTATAAATATTCCACTCTAGGTTAGTTATGTGAAAGGAGGGTGGTAATACTTAGCACAAGGAAGGTGAATGGACAAGAACTCTGGAAGGAAGTGGCAGTTGAGCTGAACTGGAAGGAGAGACATCACTTCCTTAATGAGCATCAACAAAGGCAAGAGCTCGGCAGAGCTCAGGATGTTAATACACGAAGCAAGGAAAGAGTGAACTTGTGGAGTATGAGCAGTCAGCCCTCCATACCCACATCTGCAGATTCAACCTAACAAGAATCAAAAATCAAGGACCAAATCTGAAAAACACCCAAATTGTACCTGTAACTGAATAGATACAGTTAACGGCGCCGCGGCTCAATAGGCTAATCCTCCGCCTTGCGGCACCGGCACACCGGGTTCTAGTCCCAGTCAGGGCACCGGATTCTGTCCCGGTTGCCCCTCTTCCAGGCCAGCTCTCTGCTGTGGCCAGGGAGTGCAGTGGAGGATGGCCCAAGTACTTGCGCCCTGCACCCCGTGGGAGACCAGGAGAAGTACCTGGCTCCTGCCATCGGATCAGCGCGGCGCGCCGGCCGCGGCGGCCATTGGAGGGTGAACCAACGGCAAAGGAAGACCTTTATCTCTGTCTCTCTCTCTCACTGTCCCCTCTGTCAAAAAAAAAATTTTTTAACAAAATTTTTTAAAAATGAATAGATACAGTTGATTTTCCTGTCACTAGTCCCGAAACAATACAGTATAACAACTATTTATATAGCATTTATACTGGGTTAGGTATGATAAGTAATCTAGAGATGATTTAAGATATATGGGAGAATGTACACAGGTTACACACAAACACTACACCATTTAATATAAGGGACCTGGGGAATCGACAGGTGTCAGTAACCACAGGGGTCTGGAATCAGTCCCTGAGGACAGCAGGAATGACTGTATGTGTATGGTGTAGAAAAAATGGAACGATTGTGAGCGACATTGCTATCAAGAATTAAAGGGGGATTTAACATTATTCAGAGATCATCACACACTACTATCATGATATCAGGCACTGTGTTAAGTAGCCAGGAGTCACAGGAAGAATTCACATAATAACAAAGCTGAGAAAAACCAACATAATTATAAGTTCGTATGATGGCAATTTATAAGTGAATAACGTTCTTCAACACAGTAAAGTCTACTTAGTTAGAATTGACATGAAGGGCTGAAACACATAGTGTTTAACATTTTTCAATGTGCTACATGAATAAGGCATAAATCCCACCCCAATCTTCTACATCTACATGACTGTATAATAAATAATGCTCATGAAAATCTAAAATCAGGGTATGATCCCTAAGATTTCTTCTGGCACATCTGAGAAATAATTTTTTTTTTGGTAAAACTTAAGTACATTGTATCCTGTAACAGTGTTTAAACTGGCAAAGTGCATGTATGCATATAAAAATGTATTAGCACACACAATAAATCAACCAGAAATTCATCAGATCACTGTATTATCAACTAACTAGACTGGGGAAATCACTGAAATTAAAATGAAATTCAACAGAAATTTTCTCACAAGTACAAGGAAACAACCATGCCACCTATTTCAGAAACTCATTTCACTGAGATTTCTTAGGGGAAAGAGGAAAAAAAAATCCTTTGAAATTTAGACAACCTAGGCTTACATCCACCCCAGGTTAACCTGGCCAGGAACCATGTTCATGAACTCACAAACCTGTCCACCTCTTTTCACTCCAAAAAGCAAAAACAGGGAGAATTATTTGTGAATGATTGCTTTGTTATTTGTGGAGACTCTTATTGTTGGTGGAAAACCAAGTATGACAGTAGATAAGAAGCCACTGCAGGAATCATCCAAGAAAAAGACATGCCTGATTTTAAGATAAGTTGATATATTTAGAAGCCTCTGGATGGTAACAAAGGTGAAGGTACACAGAATTGCCTTATTTTACCTTCACTGTCAGTTTTGTGAGTGAAATCTCAGTTTATGAGTCACACTGGGCATGCCAGTTTCTTGCTACTACCTACTGATCCCAGCAAATGGAGAGAATGAAAGTTCTGATTGAAGGCTCTAAAATAATTACAGGCATAAATGCAGTGTTTTGTCAACTCTCGGTGAGACCTACCATAAGATAAGCACCTACAGCCCTAAAGAACAAAGGCTACACCCACTGGGGGATGTAACTAGAAGGAAAAGAAGGAAGACGGCAAAGACATTTCCTCAACTGCCAAACAGACTTCCTTTCCTTTGGGGTGAGGGCTCTGTACAGGCTGTCACCCTTGAATGCAGCTCCATTCTCTGCCTCCGAGCTTTCTGCTGGGCAAGTGCAGCACGGCTCTAACGTGCAGCCACCTTCAGACGCACCAGCCTCCTCTGTTGTCACATCTTTGGAACATTAGAGGGTCAGCAATTACAGACTACAGCATCTGTTTTCAACTGGTTGGGGGCCTGGGGGATGGTGGATAGATTCCTGTTTCAACCAAGAGATAATAATGCTGGATATCGGAATAATTTGCTTGTTTTCTTAATAACCAGAAATTCAGATATTTTTCCTCTAATCCTTTCCCAAATGATTTTGGTTCGCTTGCTTAAAACAAATGAACGGAAACATGTTGGAAAGGTTACTGAAGTGACAGATGGGCCTATTTTGAAATAAAATGAACCATGTGGTGCTACCGAAAGGAAATCACCAAATTCAAAATGAAACAGGAAAATGATCTTAAGCTGTTTTCACCCTTTCCTCAATGAAGCACAAAAAGTAGGAGGCAGACATAAGGCTGTCTCGCTCTGGCCAATGTGAAGGCTACTTACAAACTATCTCCTTGGCGTAACAGGTGTCCCCATATTCTATATTTAGCGCCAAACATCCAAATACGTCTTTCATTGACATCACCAAGAATAGAGTCCCATTTTCTAGAGGTGAAACTTTAAAGGTTTAGGAAAAAGACATTTAGTCGTCCTGTTCCACTGAAGATGAGATCAAAAGTGGACATGGGAAGCACCCACTGCATGGCAAAGACGTCAGGAGCCCAGCAGTACCGCGGGATTATGGTGGCCTGCTTTGCCAACTGTTGTTGTGAGGAATCACACCTACCTTATTGTGCTCATGCTTGTAGGGGATCTTGAGCGTGTCCATGGCTCTGATCATGGCCTGCATGGCCGTGAAGATGTTCTGATACACCAGCTTGGTGAAGCCCCTTTTGTCTTCATCAGAGTAGCCCGACCCATGGATGATCCTCATCTGCTTGATGAAAGTACTCTTGCCACTCTCTCCCGTCCCTGAAAGATGGACAACAGTAGCCTATGAGACCACAGCAACTTCTCAACCCCATGTCCCCCAGGTTAACTAAACTAGATACAGTGGCCTGGATGTGACATCTTCAAACAACACAGAGAGAAGTGGAGATGTAGCTTATGGGGAACATTTAGCAAAATCAGAGGAGGCAGAGTCCATTTCAAAGGCAAATGGGTTGCGCACACACACACACACACACACACTTTTCTTTGGAAGCCACTCAGCATGGAGCTTTGGTAGTGGATTATAACTGCATATCTGGTGAGAAACATCAACAACACAGTACTTGGAACATAATAAAAACTTGATAAAGCTCCCTCCCTTGGAGAATATCTGAAAAGCTTCCAAAGAGCCGGGTGGCTCAGCCAGGATTTGGATCTGGAAAAGACAACGCACTTAACACAAACGATAAGGAAAAAATGCCTGAAATTTTCTAGACATTTTCTTTAACCTCAAAATGAGGTATAAGGAGACCACACAATTGCAGTAAGACAAGATAAGTATCATTCTCCTAGACAGCAAGTATCCATGATATTTATTTCTAGGGGGCTGGGTTACTGCAAGGAATCATATCATCCAGGAAGGCCACAAAGGCTCTTCTTCCTTCTGACTGCTCCTGACAATCACATGACCCAGAAATGGATTGTTACTGGGCATTCTTCCCCTGTGCTGTCTTGTTTTTCTCATCTTGAATATTCCCTTGCTGTTACCATAAGCCAGAAGGTAATCCTAACAGAGACACACACGTCCATGAGAAGGAAACAAAAATGAATCGTATCACTGAAGGCAACATACTTCTTCTACATGTCTAAAACTATGACTCCATAAACTTCATTTTTCTAAATAGATGTAGATTTTTCATATTCCCTTTCTCACTCCTTTTAACGTTTCCCTACGGTTTCTAAATCAACAACCGTCTTTGCCTTCCCTAAAAAATGTGGTAAAAACAGAAGTACTCAGTAGGAAATTAAATATGGAAGAAGCGAATAAAACAAGGGAGGGCCCTGCAACCACAGACCTTCAAGCCACTTCCTCATTACAAGGCGAAAGAAAAGAAAACCAAAAGCCAGGAATACAACATGGGTCCTAATCTCATTGTTCTCTTCATCACTGGATTTCATTACTATCTTTGAAAACAATCACAGAAATTCAAGTAAGTATTACCATTTTCATAGAAGCACTCTTAAACGACCACAGATGTCTTGATAAACAGACGGTTTACAATAAAAAGTTATGATAAAAGGTGATGCCGGGCCCCAGGGTCCTGCTCTAGATGACTCCTCTATAATTTTTCTATTACTTTTAATAAGGTGATCTGGAATTTCCTGAAATATAAATCGAACCCTATAAGACAAATGCAACCAAGTCATTTTAACAGGATGAATTCAAAGAGTTTAAAATGAGCATTTTACAATCCCATCCACGAATACCAGAGAAACACGTAAAGCATGAGAAAAGTAGCATCACTAGTAGAAAGCAAGCCACCAAACGGTTTCCTGAAATCAGTCAACAATTTAGAGATAAACTGGCATCCTGACTCTCCTGGGCAATGACAAGGAAGTAGGTAAGAAAATAAATCCAGGCCGCTTCTTTGTTTACTGTCATCGTCCCAGAGCCAAAGCTTACTCTGAGGGCCCAACCACGGGCAGACTCATCAAATCAGAATCTCAGCCAGTCCTTTCCACAACAAAAACAGATCTTAATGTCTGAGGTTAAGGGTATGAGAAGAAAAGGAAACAGAATCAGACAGCAGGGTTTTCCTTCTCTGGCTCATCTGAAAAAGTTTTATTTACTCACCCCCTAAAAATTAAAAAAGAAGAAGAAGAAAGTGGCCGATAGAATATAGAGTATACCGGCTTCCACCTCATTTTAACCACACTCAGTTAAGAGCAGTTGCCACATGGCACCTCCATGGGTTAAGTCACCAACCCCCTGGACAATGTCCACACACTGGACTTCACACTAATGCAGACTCCAAGTAGGGGCTGGATATATGATAATGAAGGAACGGGGAGAAATTAAGATGAGAGAAAAAGGAATCAAAAAACCAGCTTGAAGATATTATTCTGCTGTTAGGAACACACACACACAGGGATTCTTTGTCCATCTTCCCATCAGCTCCTGCTGGGTGGTCTTCTCCACACAACTGCCCTGATTTCTAAAAACTGCTCTCTTCCCTTACCTGGCCATTGCTGGCCCCTGGATACCACACCAGCCCTTACTGGCTTCTATACCTAGCCCACACCTTTGTAAACAGTCCATTTATAATATAAACACTCCCCAAGCACTCAGCTGGAGTATACTGCATGCTTCCTGCTGGAACTCTGCCTAATACAAATACCAAAAGGAAAGCAGGCAAGATTTATAAGGAAGACAGGAAATGGTGCAGGATACCCTCTTCTCCTGTCCTTTTCTCTATAAATCTTATTGAAAGGTGTTCTGTGGTTTATAATGAGCAAGGGTTCTTTAAAAAAGGTTTGTGGAAAACTGAATTAAAAGATAAGTTTATTCTGGTGTAAAGCCTTTCCAAATCAAGGCGTCATTTTTCATCATACGTATTTTCCATGGATGTTCTGAAGAACCCTCGTACTATCTACTCAGTAACTCACTCACGATACCCTTCTGGAGGCCAATCATGATGAAGAAACAGGTGACACTTGGCTAGATGACGACAGAGCGACAAAGCAGATGGAGACCGAAAACTCCCCTCCAAAGCACTGACTTATCTGTCAGAGCGCATGCAGGTGCACACACGCTCACTTTAAGGCTAATCTCCAACAGAGACAGGGGATACAAATGGTTCTGTAAAGGAAACAGAAGTTTGTGTTCAACCCTTCATCCTCCACCCAGCACTTGGAAAGTGTTATTTTATCCTCTCAAAAACCTGTCAGATGATGTCTTTATCCTCATTCCCCAGAAGACGATGACCCTGGAGAGGACGAACAGTGTGGCTAAGATGACATGGTAGAGGAATGGAAGGCACCAAGGCTCAAGCCCAGTCTACAGGTGTCCAGCCCGGGCTTGACACAATTTTCATGGTTTCACAACTACTCTAACCCCAGGCTAATCAACTTCAACTGCCCACAGGTAAAATGTCTCAACCTGGCTTTGATTACACCACACCCAACTTTCATCCATTTAACCTAAGTCTGAATTTCTGAATACCATGTCAATTCAGAGGGAACCATTCTGAATTTGGTGTCAACCTTCTGTTGACTCATAATCCATTCCAGGTAAATTTCACTCATGAGCTTATTGTTCACACTTTGATTTTACTGTAGAAATGTTGTAAGTTCAACATGAAGGCAAAACTTCAGAGTGACACAAATGTTGCAGAATGATGATGATGGCTTAAAAAAAAAAGGAATTATTCTACACTAAAATTGAAGGTAGCCAAAATGAAAGCAAAACTACTCAGCTCCTTTGGGTCCACAGGTCAATCACAGAAACAAATGAGTTATTTATATCCTATGTAGAAGCCAAACTTCATGTCTCCTCCTATTTTTATAGAATTATACAATATTCTTGGTTTGAAATGGTCATTTTAACAGTCTACTCATGATTAGCATGAAAAGCAGCATTTGGTGCAATTTAAAAAAACACATGGGGACAGCATTCTGGCATAGTGGGTAAAGCCACTGCCTGT